>NW_027552152.1:206362-383637 GCF_045843805.1 Urocitellus parryii
CCTCCTCCAATCCACTCCCACCCCACCTCCCCTCCCTCGCCATCCCCTCCACATCCCCTCCCCTCACCCCCCCTCCCATCTCATCCCCTCCCTCCCATCCCTCCCCTCCCATCCCCTCCCATGCCCTCCCTCCCTCCCCTCCACCCTCATACCCCTCCCTCCCCTCCCATTCCCTCCCCCATCCCTCCCCTCCATCACCTCCCCTCCCATCCCCTCCCATCCCCTCCCTCCAATCCGCTCACATCCCCTCCCTCCCCTCCCTCCTATCCCCTCCCCTCCCCTCCTCTCCCATCCCCTCCCTCCCTTCCCTCCCCTCCCATCCCCTCCCTCCCCTCCCCTCCCCTCCCTTCCCCTCCCCTCCGTCCCATCCCCTCTCCTCCCATCCCCTCCCTTCCCATCCCCTCCCCTCCCATCCCCTCCTTTCCCATCCCCTTCCTCCCATCCCCTCCCTTCCCATCCCCTCCCACCCATTCCCTCCCCTCCCACCTCCTCCCTCCCATCCCATCCCTCCCATCCCCTCCCCTCCCATCCCCTCCCATCCCCTCCCTCCCCTCCCATCCCCTCCCCTCCATCCATCCCCTCCCCTCCCAGCCCCTCCCTCCCCCTTCCCTCCCCTCCCATACCCTCCCTCCCCTCCCCTCCCTTCCCTCCCCTCCATCCCATCCCCTCCCTTCCATCCCCTCCCCTCCCATCCCCTCCCTTTCATTCCCTCCTCTCCCCTCCCTTCCCCTCCCCTCTATCCCATCCCCTCCCTTCCATCCCCTCCCCTCCCATCCCCTCCCTCTCATTCCCTCCCCTCCCATCCCCTCCCCTCCCCCTCCTTCCCATTCTATCCCCTCCCATCCCGTCCCTCCCTCCCCACCCCTCCCATCCCCTCCCATGCCCTCCCTCCCCTCCCCTCCCATACCCTCCCTCCCCTCCCTCCCTTCCCCTCCCATCCCCTCCCCTCCCCTTCCTCCTATCCCCTCCCCTCCTATCCCCTCCCCTCCCCTCCCATCCACTCCCATCCCCTCCCATCCCCTCACATCCTCTCACATCCCCTCCCTCCCCTCCCATCCCCTCTCCTCCCATCCCCTCCCTTCCATCCCCTCCTCTCCCATCCCCTCCAATCCCATCCCCTCCCATCCAATCCCCTCCCATCCCCTCCCTCCCATCCCCTCCCTCCCATCCCCTTCCCTCCCATCCCATCCCCTCCCCTCCCCTCCCCTCCCATCCACTCCCATCCCCTCCATCCCATCCGCTCCCCTCCCATCCCCTCCCTTCCCATTCCCTCCCTTCCTTTTCCTATCCCCTTCCATCCCCTTCCTCCCATCCCCTCCCCTCCTACTCCCTCCCTCCCATCCCCTCCCCTCCCATTTTCTTCCCTTCCCATTCCCTCCCTTCCCATCCCCTCCCTTTCCATTCCCCTCCCTTCCCATCTCCTCCCTTCCCATATCCTCCCTTCCCATCTTCTCCCTTCCCATTCCCTCCTTTCCCATCCCCTCCCCTTCCCATTCCCTCCTTTCCTATCCCCCCTTCAGTCCCCTTTGTCTAATCCAGTGAACTTCTGTCCCCCCCCAGTGTTAAATTCTTGCACAACCATCGCACAATATCAAAACCAAGGAGATGATGTGGGTACGACCAGATCTTGTCCAGATTTCACCAGTTAGACATGCAGGCATGCGCACGTACACACACACACACACACACACACACACACACACACTGTCTCTAAGGGATTTCATCACACCTGTGACTTCATGTAGCCACCAAAGCCAAGATGTTCAAGTGGACTGTGACCACAAGACCCCTGTGCTACCCTCACTGTCCCTCCCATTGCTGACTGGCACCCACCACCCTGTAACTGGGATCCCATGAGTGCAGGACGGGTCCTTCTGAGATCCGCTTTGATGTGTTCATTCGCATGGAGGTGACCTGCTTGTGTGACAGACCACAGGCTTCCCGCCCTGTCCCCACCACTCCTCCTGCTTGAGCCACCCCCAACTTCAAACCTGCCCAGTAGCAGCGAGGACCCCCATCACGCCATCTCTGTGCTGCCCTGTAACCCGTAGCCCCAGCGCTCCGGGCCCAGAGTTTTCGAGTGTGAGTCCTTCTGTCCCCCAGGTGGCTTGTTTCCCGCTGCCCACTTCCCACGGCGGCCCCAGGGCCTCTTGGGCCCTCACCTGGAGGATGCCCGCTGTCCCTCTCCCACACTGTGGCAAGGTTGAAGTGAAGCATGACTTGTTTTGGCTCAGGGTTCAGAGGTTGGACTTCATGGTCACTTGGTCCCGTTGCCTTGGGGGACCAGGCCATCAGCACGTGAGCCCCTGGGACCTTCTGTCCCCACCACAGCACTGCGGGGTAGTGTCCATTCTGGGACTGTCACAGGCAAAGCAGCGGTGAGCTCTCATGGGCAGTGTCCGCGGGCAACAAGACTTTGTCCCCCTGGAGTCTGGTCAGTGCAACTGCTGCGTGCCCAGTCCACCCTGGAGTGGGGAGAGCCGGCCGGCCCCCTCTCGGAACCCACAGGGAGGGAGCTGGCTTCCCTGCCTCTGGCCACCATGTGTGCTGCCACGCGTCAGCTGAGCCATTCTGGCAGGCACCACGTTGGGCTGGAGGTGGCCTCCTCAGCCTGGCTCCAGTTGGTGGTGGGTGGTGACACTGAACAGCTCTTCGCGTGCCGTGCCGTCTGTCACCTGTGTGTCGGAACAGGCAGTTTGTCAGCGCACACAGCCTCGTGGGACCTGCGTCCTCCTCCACCTGCAGCCCTCAGGAGGCTGCCAGGCTTTCTCTGCAGGGGCTTCCTACAGAGGGACACCGAGCACAGAGGGCAGCCTCCCACGCAGCGGCAGGCAGCAGTCCAAGGGCCAGCTCGTCCCCAGGCGTCCTGCCTGTGCACTTGAGCCCATACCCCCATCGCAGGGTGGCAGGCCACCCCAGATGTAGGGGTGAAGCCCTCCTTCGTTTCCCTCCCGAGCCTGGGCTCCGGTGGATGTGGCTGGGGTGGCTTGCCTGGGGCTGGGGGACCTGCTTCCAGAGGGCTCTCCGGCTGGGTGGGGGGCTGGGACCCAGGGGCCTCCCCAGGGGCTCTCCTGCCTTGTTCACAGCTTGAGGCTGAAGCTGAACCCCAGCAGGAATTCCAAGGAGCTGGGCAGAGCCCACAGGGGGCCGCAGAATCCCTTCTCCACATCCTACCAGCCAAGGAAGCTGGCAAGGCAAGCCAGGCTCAAGGGACAGAGGTCAGAGCCCCCGCCTGGGAGGAGTCGAAAGAGTGTGCCGTCTTTCTCCTCCTCCACGCCTCCTTCTCCTGCTTACTCCTCCTTTTTTTCTTTTTTACAAATTCCAGATCCTACCTGGGTGTGGTGCACATCCTGTGATCCCAGTGGCTTGGGAGGCTGAGGCAGGAGGATCACAAGTTCAAAGTCAGCCTCAGCAACTTAGCGAGGCCCTAAGCACCTCAGCAAGACTCTGGTCTCAAAATAAAAAATAAAACAATGACTGGGGATGTGGCTCGGTGGCTATGCGCCTGCTGCGTTCAATCCCCACCAACCCCCCTAAAATTCTAGATCCTAGAATTGTCATTGCCAGATGACCTCCCTTCCTCCAGCTGCCTCCCACCTGACACATCTCTGTCCCAAGCTGTCCCTCTGCCCTTTGGGGGCCTGGGGAAATGCTTGCTCCAGGCTGAAAACTGTGGATGTACGCCCCATGGTCAAGTGTCCTTGGTGTGTGACGCTAGTGGATGTGCAGGTTTCACTGCACACAGAGCTTCTGTTTCCCGTGGCAACATGTGTCCCTGGGTGCCTCACCCTGTCCCCTCCTCTGGGACCTGAGAAAGCTGTCCAAGCTGAGGACTCTGCAGAGCAGCTCCACATGCACTGTCCCCCAGACCCCCCAGAGACCACCATTGGGGAAGTGCCCTGGAAACCATCAGGGTCAGTGGGGAAACCGCTTCCAAGGCCCAAGTGATGCCGCCCCTTCTGGGAGGGGTCTGGACCTGGAACAAGCCCCCTGATCCTGTGCCATGCGTCAGCAGTCAAGAGCCAGCCAGCAGAGCTCTTGATGGAAGCAACGTGGCAGTTTCCACCGTGACTACCCGCTTCGACCCCAAAGCGGGACTATAATGGGAAGGAAGAGGTTTGCCGTAAGAGCCGGCCAGACCCACACACAAGGTCGGGTACTTGTAGATTTCCCTGGCTCAACCCAGAAACCTGAGATGCGACATCTCTGAAATGTCCAATTTCTGAAGTTGAAAACTGGGGCAGGCTCATTTGTTGGTACGATGTCGACTGCCAGCAGTTAATCACCAAGGGTAAGTGGGAGAGATCATTTCTGCTCATTTGCAAATGGAAATCAGATGGGGCCTGGGCTCCCCTGCACCAGTGCTTCTCCTTCCAACTGCAGGAGTTTCGGAGACTCTGACCTTGGGTTGCCAGGCAGCCTCTGGCGGCTCAGGCTCCCGCCCAGGGCACCGCGTGCACTTGTGTCCAGCGCCGGACGTCCTCTGCCATTCCTGCTCATGGTGGAGGTCACACCTGGTTGGTGTGGGAAGTAGGAGGTCTTTCCGGATGCAGGGGATTGCTATCACACACAAACAGCCACTTCTCCCTTCCTTTATGGCTCTGCAGAGACTTGGGGACCCACTTCACCTTGCCTGAAGGGTCCAGGAAATCATGCTGAAACCCTTCCAAGAGTCAAGTGATGTGTTTATAAATCCTCTTTGCTGAACTGTTGGCCCCAAGAAATTTGATAATAAAACATTTACATGGGGGGGATGAGCTGGATGGGTTTCCTCCCCCCACTACAACGTGCGTGTTCTCTGCTTACGGGGGTCTGTGCCCGCTGCGTTTCCTGCCCTCAGAGGCGTGTGCTCGGAATACTGAAGTGAGAGCCCCGTGCATCAGACATGGCATGGATTTCTCTCCGCGCTGCGGGATTCATTACTGTGATTTATGGCCGTTTTAATGTACACAGCCTGCTTGAACAACTTAGAGTTGATTGTTCTGGAACTAGACTTGGGTCCAAAAGAGCTCTGGAGCCGTGCCACGGTGCAGGGGAGTCGTCGGTGTCCCTGAGGAGGTCAACAACCTGGGACCAAAGGCTCTGGGTTACCACAAACTGACGAGGGGGGCTGGTAATGACCAGAGCTGCAGGGAGGGCGTCCCAAGCCCGGGTTGAGTGGCATGTCCTTGTCAGGCTTGGGAGGCCCTGTGGGGACCCTGGGGGGGACAGTGCCTCCGCTGGCTTCCTCATGTCCACCTGGGGCGTGTCTGCTGTATTCCCAGGGGCGGGTTCATAGACCAGGTGACAGGGAGCCAGAGCTGGACTGCCCACCTGCACCATTGGAGAAAACCCACGTGGGCCACTCAGCGCACAGTGACCCCTTGTATCCACAACAACTTTGTGGTTCTGTTTTGTTTTTTTAATTATTGATTTTTTAGTTGTAGGTGGACACACACCATCTTTATTTCATTGTTACGTGGTGCTGAGGATCAAACCCAGTCCTCACGCGTGCTAGGTGAGCGCTCTACCACGAGCCCCAGCCCAGCCCTGTGGTGCAGTTTGATTCCTAACTTTATTTTAAGAATAATGACGCATCGTCTTGGTGCCAGGCCTCATGGTTCCAACCTGGACCAAAGGGAGCCTCGGCAGGCCTTCGTCAGAGGGGGAGGGGCCAGCTGGGACGAGGGACGGGGGAGGGCAGCGTGGAGGAGAGGAGCCACGCTCAGTGCGTTATAAAGGCGCAGGGGGGTCTGCGGGAGGTCCAGCTGAACAGGCCAGACCTCCAGCACAGAAGTCTCCGGAAGGGATGGGGAGGCGCAGGTGGCCAGTGGAGGGAAGGCCACCTTCTGAACCTCACCTGGAGAAGCAGGACCACAGAGCTGCACCTGGCGGTGCCCACAGGAGGCAGCACACCTGTGCAGGTGAGAACCCCCATGGGAGGAAAGACCCAGAGCTCAGGGCTCCTTCCACGCACCAGAAGATCCCGTAGAAAGCTCTCACGGTAGACCAGCTGCCTCAGGGTCCTCATCGTCCACCAGACCCGCGTCTCCAGCGCTGCCTCTCCCAGGCAGAATTCCCAGAGGTGTCCGATCTTCACTGCAGAGTGAGGCAGAGCACACCCAGCAGAGCCCTGGGGTTTCTGCCTTTTTTCTGTGATGAGCCACGTGCTCCCGGTCCTGTGCCCCAGGTAGACGCAGGTGGCTGAGCTTCCCGATCAGCTGTCACATCCCATGCCGGGTCAACACTCACCACAACCAGGAGCTGTGATCACCAACGGCGAGGAGGCCTGTCCAGAGCTCAGGTGGCTCTTCTGGGGTCACCCAGCTGGTAATACATCAGCCAGAATTCTCCTTTCCATCTGTCTGTGCCTTCATGAGGGGCATGCATCTTCCCACATGTGGGACCGTGTGAAGTGAGTTTCACGGCGGCCCTGGGGAGGGGGCTCAGGCGCCAGGCCACGTCCTTCCTGAGCCACAGGCTGCTCTGCAAGCCTCACTCTGAGTATCAGTGACCCCCCTGTGAGCTGGAACAACAGCGCGGGCCTCTTCACCTGCAACTGGGGATGATGACCAAGGACCGAGGCACCTGCCCCACTGCTGAGCAAGGCGGAGGAAGCAGGCACAGCATGACACAGCGTGGCACAGCATGGCACAGCGTGGCACAGAGCGGCCCTGGGCTGCTCAGAGCTCAAAGAGTGTCTCTTTGGTTTGGAGATGTAGTAAATCCCAGGGCAGTGGCTCCTCTGAGCTCAACTGGAGGAGCTTATGTAACATGAAGATTTCCACACACAGCCTGTCCCTCCAGGAGACCCTGCACACAGAGGCTGTGAAGCCCAAGAGGCAGATCTCTTACCTCAAAGAGGCCAAGAGGCTGGTTTCCTAGGGCCAGCCCTGGACTACACCAAACCCTAGAACTGAACTGAGCGCTGACCCCAGACCCTGTTAGTCCTGACTCAGGAATGGGGCTCTGGAAAAATGCGCCCCCAGGAGGCCCAAGTGGAGACAGCTGGAAGCCACCATCATGAGGACAGGGTAGAGCTTTAGCAGCGTCAGGACCTGGGAGAGACGTGCACTTATCACCTAGAGAGACCAGCGCGGCATCGCCCAGAACGGACAAGCTGTCGTCTGACGGGGAGTACTGCTCACTCTGAACACACCCACAGGGACTCAGAATGCCAACTGCTTTGTAGACCACTCCGATTCCCAAAGATTCAGAAGCGAAGGTCTGGAAGATTTCACACCAGACGAAGCACCGTGGGGAGACGCGGAGGGAGATCAAGGCAGCTCTGGACTTTTCAAAGGTAGGTAAAAGGTTTACACGGGGCACATGCACATGTTTTTATTATTAAATTTAAATAATGGAAACAAATAATCAAGTTGAAACACAGACCTGCCTGCCAGTGAGTGCAAAGCCAGGAAAAAGTGGAGACTCCCCTAGCCCAGGGCGCGTGGGAGAGCTGGTCTCCAGCAACCAGCCGCGGGAGAGCCCAGGGCTCCCGTCCATCTTTATAGGTCCAGCCAGAACGTGTGGATCCAAAGGGTGGGGTATTTACATAGTCGTAAAATCCCGAGTGTCTTTTAAAACCGTTTTATTGAGATGTAATCGACATCCCATACACTTCATCAAAGCATACAGTTAAACAGTTTGAATATATTCAGAGTGGTGCCACCGACTCTGGGCACTCTTACCACTCCACAGAGTCATCCAGGGCCCCCTGTGTCACTCCTCATTTCTCCCCGCTCCCCTAGTCCTAGACAACCATTCCTCTCTTTCTGCTGTAGATAGTTGCCTCTCAGGGAACGCATGGAAGTGGGATCTTTGGTGAACTGGCTTCGTTTGCTTCGTGTGATGTTCTCAAGGTCCACCGCGGTGGCATGCTGTTTCTACAGCTACGTGGTGTTCCCGGGCACGGGCAGGCCATGTTTTGTCCATCATTGCTGGGCATCTGAGCTGCATCCACTTTCAGGCTCTTACAAATAATGCTGCTGTCAACATTCACGTGCAAGTTCTCGTGTGTGGTATTGACTCCGCTCCTGGTGCCAAGGAGCTGGCCGAGTGTTCCTGATGAGAAGCAGCCCCGTCAAGCCCGTCCAGAGGGCGCTGCGGTCCTGAGGTGCTGCGAGCCAAGGTGCACGGACCTGTCGCCCTTCAGCAGCCATCTGGGGCATGGCACAGACGCCTGCTGCCAAGCTCACTCCACACACCTGCCACCCAGTGACCACCACCCCCCACCCGCTACCGCACAGGAAAATGGAAGTGGGAGGCCTACCAGGAAGTCGGCACTGGAGAGCGCACCTAGTGTCAGTGTGTTCCCAACGCTCATCCCCATGGGTTTGGGCAAACAGCAGTGACCCGGTGCTCCATGAAGGTGCCCACCACACCCTCGGATGGAGGAAGCCAGCCATCGGCTCTTCTGTGGAACCACAGAGTTCTGTTTCTCTTTGTATCCTTTAATAAATCCTGCTCCTTCACTCATCCTGGTGTGTGGATCTCATTCTTGGAATTCACGAGGCCCAGGAAGAAGGGGAATCTGAGGTGAGCTCTGGGTCTGCCGCAGCCTGGGAGGCCGTGGCCGCCACTGAGACTGCAGAGGCTGCGGCCTGCAGACCCCCCTGCCAGGAGGAGCAGGGAGGCCAGCTTCATCCCACTGCTCCGGTTTCAGGCTCTGCGTTTCTCTGGGTCGGACACCTAGGAGGGGACTCGAGCTGCCCATGTGGTGGCTCTGTGGAACTGGCCGAGGAGCTGCCCATGTGGTGGTTCTGTTCTCAAAGGGGCAGCACCAGTTCACACTCCCTCAGCCACGTGAGGCTCCCATTTCCCCTTCCCAACACTGGCCTTGGCCCCTTCTGTTGATAACCACCCTAGAGGGAGAAGTGGCCTCGCACTGGGGATCTGACTTGGATCCCTCTCATGACATGAATGTCCTCATTGCATTTCCGTATCTAGAACCAGCCTGTAAGCACACAGGGAAGACTGTAAAGATTACAAAACAGAAGATGAACATGAGACTTGAGCGTGTAAAAATGACTACAAATAAAACCTGGGAGGCAGAAGGGAGAGCAGAAAGAAAAGCTCGTGTGCTCATGTCCTTATCTCTCCTAGAGGGGAGGCAAGAAGCCGGAGGGTGACAGGTGTCGTCGAGGTGAAGAACATCAGGAGAGAGAAGGCAGGAGAAGCCCGACTCCTCAGGGCCACCCTCACCCGCATAGAGAGGCGGGCACCTAGCTCACAGTCCCCGTCCGTGCTCGGCAGCTATGTTAGGTTAGACACAGCAGGACCTGGGCTGTCCGTCTTATATTACTTGTAAGTGATCCCTGGAAGAACCCGAATCATCAACTGTTAATGGTGGAGTGAATTTGGAGGAGGAAAGGTGAGACTTTCCATTTTGACTTCAGTAGAGAGGGATGCAATCTGCTCAGGTGATTTTGATCATCGCAGAGATAAGCCAATCCGCGCCCGCCCGTAAGTCGAGGTTCCTTTGTGAATGCACAGCAAGGACAGAGGCAGATCAGGCAGCAGAGCAGCTGTGGGGAGCGTTGGGTGAGATGGGCGTAGGGACCTGGCCTCAGCCGTTTCTTGGGACAATACTTACATATTTTATTCATTTTAAAATCAGAAATACATTTTGCACACAAAAGAGACCTCTCCCCCAGGAGGAAAACCCTCTCTCCATCTGTTCCAGGGCTCCTCTCTGGGGTGTACTCGAGGCTGGATTGCTACCAAAATGGGGTCTGGTGGACATCAACTCTTGAGGGAGTTTGCCAATGTGACTGACCAGGTCTACTCCCTGCCCTAAAGTCCTCGGTGACTTTAATGAAAACTTGGGCTCACTCAAACAGGGTGGCACCAAGAGCCCCCCAGAAGCAGTGTGGCCTGGGCAGGGAGCCAGGGGAGAGCCTCACAGATCGTGGAGCAGCCTCAGGTCACGGAAGCTGCAGGGCTGCTCCCACACAGGAGCCCCACAGCAAGGTTCAGGGGAAACACGGAAGCACAGTTTGTGTTTTAATAATCTCAGAGTGGGAAAGGCATTTCTAAGATAACAGGAAACCCAGAAGCCATAAAAAAAATGATCAATTTGATTAAATAGAAGTAAAACATTTTTGCAAAGAAAAATGCACAAATCAAATCAAACAGATCAGAGACAAACTGAGAACAGTATTGTAACACCTACAATATGCTGAAAGCTGATTTTCTCAATTTGCAAAGAGCTCTTAAAAATCAATAAAAAAAGACCAATAATCCGAGAGGATCTGGGTAAGGGACATAAACAGATGAAGGGTTCTGAGGAAAGAAAGTACAAATGGCTTCATGCATATGAAAAGATCCCCATCCTCCCTCGTGGTAAAAGATAAATGCAAATTAAGATCAAGTGATGTAAATGGCCAATAAATATATGAAAAATGCCCAATATCTGTAGTCATCAGGGAAATGCAAATAAACTACATGGAGATTCCTCCTCACCACCATCAAAATGGCTATGATCAAAAACAAAACAAACCAATGCTGGCAAGAAAGGAACCCCGGAACCCTAAAGCTCCGTTGGTGGGAATTAGCACAACTGCAGAAAACTGAACGGAGGGCCCTCAGCAGACTAAGAGACACTCCTTAGTATATACCTCAGGGAACAAAGCCAAGACACCGAAGAGAGCTCTGCACACCCATGTTTATTGTAGCACTAATCACAATGGTGAAAATTTAAAATCAACCTAGAAGCCCATCAACAGATGGATGAATAAAGAAAATATGGTGTAGACGTACAATGGAGTATTACTCACTCAGAGTGAGATCCAGCCATTTATAAGAAAATGGATGGAACTGGAGGACACCAGGTTAAGCAAAACAAGCCTGGTAAATCGTACCAAGGCACCTTCACGAGGCTGCTCGTCTCAGCCCTGTTCCCAGTAACCTTGGGCTTGCTGTCTGCATGGCACCAAATGTGCAGTGATCGATACTGAAGTGTGGCAGCCTGGCCACAGCCTGATTCAGACAGGTGTGACAGCCCTCCCGAGCTTCCGCAGCGAGCCCTGCCGTGACCCAAGGAAGGACAGCAGGCTCTCAGTCCACCTGCACTGTCCGGTGACCAGCAGGTCACAGAGGAGCCGTGGAGAAAAACCTGCTCCTTAAGCCACAGTGCAGCGTCCCCGCGTCCCCTGGCCATCCCTAGCCACTGACTCACTCAGAAACCACCTGCTAAATGCCGACCAGTCAAGGTTCTGGGCTAGAAGAAACAGGGAGTTTGGTAACTTAAGCATAATCAAATGCATTTATTGGAAATACAACAGATTGTTTACGGAACAAGCAGGAAGAGTTGGCCACGGGAAGCCGAAGGGGCTGGTGGCAGAATCACAGCCTCCACCTCAGGGCGTGGCCGGGCAGCCTGGGGCCCCTTCAGACGTGGCTCATGAAGAACCTAAACTGCCCCTCATCATCGTGTCCCCACCTCCAAGCCAGCACACAGGTAGGACCTCCGGCCGGACAAGCTGGGCACAGCGCTGGGACCAGGGTGGCCTGGATCCCTTTGGCCTTCCTGGGCTGTAGGGCTCTTCCCTTCCACCCAGACTCACAGGGTGGGGGTCCCTGCCAGCCGCGGGGTTTGGAAGCCCAGCACACATTGGCTGTGATGGCCTGGCTGAGTCCAGTCCACCATTGGGCCCTCGTCCAGCAGCAGGACAAGTGTCAGTGCTTCCAGGGGACGTTGCCCAGGCCCCAGCCTCTGCCTCTGTCTTGAACTTTCTCTCTCCCAATTCCTCCCACAGCCGGGTTCACCAGGATGAACCGTAGCCCAGGCAGCACCGACTGCGCCAGCCTGAGCCGCTCAGTTCTTCCTCCATCTGCAGACAGTTGACCCAAGAGACCCAGAAGCAGCTCCTGACAGGGCCCTGGAACATGAGGTCAAGGAAGCCAAGCCAGAGTCCAAGCTGAGGCCAGCTGGAGGCACACGCGTGTGCGTGTGTGTGGTGCCACACGTGCACACATGACGGGTCTGTGCAGACTGTGTGCCACGTGAACAGGGAGAGGCCAGGCCTTCCACAGCCCCACGTGTCTGCCTGTGGCCTGGCAATGGCCCAGGTTCCCTTTCGGCCAGCCCCTCTGCCCTCGCTGACCAGACAAGCCCTTTCGAGGAGTCCTGCCCGGCAGCAGGCACCACCCAGGGCTGGACCCTGGGAGCCATGGCGGGACTGGCCCTCCCAGGATTCTGACCTCTGTGGATCCCAGACAGCCACAGGGCCAGCAGGGCCTAGGGAGTCCTTCCAGACCAGACCTTTAGTGAACATCTGAGGACAGAGTCCAGGTGGTTAAGGGACCGTCAGTTCTCTCCCGGAACAGAGCTGGGCGTGGCCTGCAGTTCTCCTCCTGCCCAGCGTTCTTTCTGCCTGGACCTGCTTCTGCCAAATGGCGCTCCCCCCAGATCCCATGGCGGGTGGCAGCCACACGGAGAACTTGCCCTCCGAGCAGCTTTTCCTGTGCCCTCCACCCAGGGCCTTTGCCGACTTTGTGTTTGAGAACAGATCCTGCTGCTCTTCTAGGGCAACATGGCTGACCCCAGCTGCCGATGGGCAGCCACCGGACATGGCGATGGAAAGCCCCGCTGGGCACACTGGCACGGTGGGGGGGGGGGTTTCTAAGGCCTGGGAGATGACCGGATGTGAGCATGTCTCAGAGGAAGGTCCTATTTCAAGGTGAGCCCTTCTATCAGCCACCATTATTTCACTCCTTGACCACTCAACCCGAAGGGGGCATCTGAGTCGTGTCCTGAGCCAACTGAGTTCCCCAGTGCTTACTGACTTGTACCAGGCATCTGAGACCCAAGAGTTGGAGACATTGTTCTTGCTTTGGGAAACTTTCAATTTCATAAGAGATAATGTGTTATGGATTGAATTATCGCCCCTAAAATTCACCCTTCCCAGGGGCTGTGAATATGAGTTTATTTGAAAATAAGCTTTTCGCAGATGTAATCAAATTAAAATGAGGTCATGAGGATGGACCCTAATCCAGTAGGACTGTGTCCTCATAAGACAAAGGGAAATTTGGACACAGAGACAGACCTGCACACAGGGAGAATGTTGTGTTCACCCGCAGGCGGAGACGGGTGGTGCATACAAGCCAAGGACCGCCAAGGACAGCCAGCAGTCACCAGAAACCAGGGAGAGGCCCGAGACAGAGCCTCCCTTCCAGCCTCAGGAGGAACCAGCCCCGAGACACTTGGATCTTGGACTTCCAGCCTCTAGAACTGCAAGGCCTACATTTCAGTGGCTTCAACTGGCCAGTGACAGCCCTGTGTGACAACAGCCCAGGAACCGACAGCACCATTACCATCAGCTGCTCCGGAACCACCCGGCCAGCAAGCCCCCTTGAGGAACCCCCAGTGTGGGATCCCTGCACACAAGTCATGGGCCAGCCAAGTTAAGTAAAGGGGAATAATTCAGTAAGATGACCGACTTAGCTGGGCTTTTGTCCCCACTCCTCCACAGCAGTAGTCGGAGCCAGCCCCCGTCTTCTCCATTCTAGAATATGGGTGGGGTCAGGGGTCTGTCCAGGAGGGACAGCCGGGAGGGTCTGAGCTCTGCATTCCCCCTCGGTGCTCTAATGCACCTGGGAAGAGACCCGCCTCTGTGACCCAGTTCAGAACTTGGGCCAGGCCAAGGCCGCCACATGACTGCATTAGGAGGAAGCCTGCCCACCACAACTGACTAATGGTCTGTTTGGGGCCAGGAAACTGTCTCTTGCAGGGAAATATATTATTCTATAATTTCCCTAAAATATTAAAAGTGGATTTCTGCTTGGAGAGACGGGCCTGCACGTCCTCACCCCTCCCAAAGAGGACAGGCCTGAGGGCTGGGGAGTCACGCCGGCTGCCTCGGGAGGGTGGTTTTCTGTTTGTCCAGCCAGTAGGGCCCCTGAAAATATGCAGTCTCAACCACAGAAGGAGGTTAAATCCACAAGGAGTTTAACTTGGGTGAGCTCACATCAGAGGGCAGAGAGAAAGCAGTGGCCACCTCAAAACCCGGCACCTGCAAGGTGGCACGTTGAGGGAGGGGCAGCGAAGACCCCCGCCTGACCACCCACATCCGTGCTTGCTCTTCTACGGGGGTCATTCCTCTGGACTTCAGACCCCCAAGAGTCTGTGGAGAAGGCAGGGGCAGCCACGGACTTGAGTGAGAGGTGGTTTAACCCTGTCTCACTCGTCTCCAGCTCCAACGAGGCGCGCCCTTCATCGTCAACACGGTCATCAGCCACAGAGAGTCGGCTCACCCTGCAACTGTCACCAGAGGAGGCACAGTGTCCCTGTCACATGGCCACTGGCCCATTGCTGCCGACGTCCGTTGTGATCAGCACCAGGATTCTGCAGAGCTCTCAGAAGCCTCCACACACCGGTTTCTTGAAGGTGGTGGCGTAGTGTCCTGAGACGCGCCCCTTGCGGGGACAGAGGTGTGCCTGTCCCTCTTCTCACACACAATTGTCTCACACAGCTGGTTCCTGGAACCCACTCGCTGCGCCGGACGCTCTGAAAGACTCTGCTGAGAACTACTTGGTCCCACCAAGTAGCAGAGATCCTTGGCACCTGCTAAGTCCCTGCTCTGGGGCTGGGAGCAGGAGTTGGGCAGCAGAACAGGACACACTCCAAGGATTTAAATTAAAGAGGATTTGGGGAGTGGCTCCTAGGCGATGGAGGGGCTGAGAGGCTGAGCAGAAATGTGCGAAGGCCAGACAAGACCATGGGAGCCAGGGGCAGCTGGGGCCAAGGTGGACAGGCCCCTGCCCATGTGCTATGGTTTGGGTCTGGAATGTCCCCCAAACCTCATGTGAGGAAGGCTGGTCCCCAAGGCAGCAACACCCAGAGGCTGGGCTTTGGGACATGATTGGTTATGAGGGCTCCAACCTCAGGCGTGGGTTAGTCCACTACGTCGATCAGTTCGTGGTCAGAGGGGCCCAGTTGGAAGAAGCGGGTCACTGAGGGCGTGCTGTGGAAGGGCACATCTTGTCCCTGGCCCCTTCTCCTCTCTCCCTGCTTCCTGGCCGCCATGAGCTGACCAGTGTCCCTCCACCACACTCCTCCACCACGAGGCCCACAGTGGTGGACCCAGACAACCAGGGCGATACCTCTGAGACCATGGAGCCAAAATCAATCTTTCCTCCTTTAAGGTAGTTGACTTTCTCAGGTATTTTGTCACAGCCACGAAGAGCTGACTGACACCCTGAAGCTCTCCAGGGGCACCCTGGGTCTCTGAGACGGGGTGCCCTGCAGCTCCGACATCCGTGGAGTCGGCTTCCAGCTGACCGGGGGGGGGGGGGGCTGCGAGGCCAGGCCACTTGGGCCCAGGTGGAGCAGGAAGGGCTGGACAAGGGTAGGGCAACAGGCGGGCCGGGAGCCTCCAGTGCTGGGTAGCCTGGGGTGGGGTCCACAGTCCCAGCACTTAGCTCTAGCTTAACTCTCACAAGTAGTTTGGGAGCAAAATGTAAGTGTCAACATCATGAGCCCAGGAGGCCCACCCCCCAGGGGCTGGTGGGTGCCCAAGGAGCTTTTTGCCGCAGCTGAGAATCTGGCTGTTGCTGGCCAGCGTGCAGGCCCCCCGCCCCCGCCCATCCCTCCATAACAGCATGTCCTGCCTGCACCACGCACTGCTGAGGGAGACGAAATGAGAGGATGAAACACTCTCGTTGATGAATTCAGCCGCAGCCAAGCTCGATGTGGAGAACACAGTGAACACTGGTGGCACCCATACGAATCAGAACCCTCAGTCGCTTATTAGCATTTTGCATCAGAAACCCAGCTAGGATTAATGCTTGGGATTCTGACTGCTCCCTCTGATCTTATCTATTTTACAAGCAAGCTCCTTGCCTTCCGAGTTCATTGCAAGAATTGCAGTTTTACATCCATTACATTTCCATTAGCATTGTAGATAGCTCTCTTCATATAACATTATCAGGCTGCAGATACACAAAATGTCAATATTGTCTCTCACTTCATTATGCTAATTGCTCTGGAGCCCTGGTGCTGGACTCTCCCGGAGCCGGAGCATTTCCAGGCACCTTCCTTCCTTCCCAGCCAGGGCTTCCCCATCTGCCCACGGCAGGGCTGAGGGCTGGGCGAGGAGGGCCTCTGCTGCTGGACCTTCTCCTCGGAGACCCAGAGTCACGCTGCTCCTCCACTGCTTGTTCACCAGCTACTTTCCCACCCCATGGTCAGAAGACACCTGTGTAAGTGACTGAAGTAGGAAGGACAGCTAGCGTGTGGAGTCAGATCCGGGACCTTCGGCATGGCCTTGTGTTCCACGCTGGCTGCTCATCCTGTGGCTCCACGTCCTGGGCTCCATGTCCTGTGGCTCCATGTCCTGTGGCTCCATGTCCTGGGCTCCATGTCCTGTGGCTTCACGTCCTGGGCTCCATGTCCTGTGGCTCCATGACCTGTGGCTCCATGTCCTGGGCTCCACGTCCTGGGCTCCACGTCCTGTGGCTCCACGTCCTGGGCTCCACGACCTGTGGCTCCATGACCTGTGGCTCCATGTCCTGGGCTCCACGTCCTGGGCTCCACGTCCTGTGGCTCCACGTCCTGGGCTCCACGACCTGTGGTTCCACATCCTGTGGCTCCACAACCTGTGGCTCCACGTCCTGGGATCCATGTCCTGCAGCTTCACATCCTGGGCTCCATGTCCTGGGCTCCACGTCCTGTGGCTCCACATCCTGGTCTCCACGTCCTGGGCTCCATGTCCTGTGGCTCCACATCCTGGTCTCCATGTCCTGTGGCTCCATGTCCTGTGGCTCCATGTACTGAGCTCCACATCCTGGGCTCCACGTCCTGTGGCTCCATGTCCTAGACTCCATGTCTTGTGGCTCCATGACCTGTGGCTCCACGTCCTGGG
This sequence comes from Urocitellus parryii, assembly GCF_045843805.1. Lineage (NCBI taxonomy): Eukaryota > Metazoa > Chordata > Mammalia > Rodentia > Sciuridae > Urocitellus > Urocitellus parryii. The sequence goes on from NW_027552152.1 coordinate 223,207, forward strand.
CTCCATGTCCTGTGGCTTCATGATCTGGGCTCCATGTCCTGTGGCTCCATGTCCTGGGCTCCACATCCTGGGCTCCACGTCCTGTGGCTCCATGTCCTGTGGCTCCAAGTCCTGTGGCTCCACGACCTGTGGCTCCATGTCCTGAGTACACGTCCTATGGCTCCGTGTCCTGTGGCTCCATGTCCTGTGACTCCGTGTCCTGTGCTCCACGTCCTAGGCTCCATGTCCTGGCCTCCACATCCTGGGCTCCACGTCCTGGGCTCCACGTCCTGTGGCTCCATGTCCTGGGCTCCACATCCTGGGCTCCATGTCCTGGGCTCCATGTCCTGTGGCTCCATGTCCTGGGCTCCACGTCCTGTGGCTCCACGCCCTGGGCTCCACATCCTGTGGCTCCATGTCCTGTGGCTCCACGTCCTGGGCTCCACGTCCTTTGGCTCCATGTCCTGGACTCCACGTCTTGGGCTCCATGTCCTGGGCTCCATGTCCTAGACTCCATGTCCTGTAGCTCATGACCTGGGCTTCATGTTCTGTTGCTCCATGTCCTGTGGCTCCATGTCATGTGTATCCACATACTGTGGCTCCACGTCCTGTGGCTCCATGTCCTGGACTCCATGTCCTGGGCTCCACATCCTGGGCTCCATGTCCTGTGGCTCCATGTCCTAGGCTCCACGTCCTGGGCTCCACGTCCTGGTCTCCATGTCCTGGGCTCCACGTCCTGTGGCTCCATGTTCTGTGGCTCCACGTCCTGGGCTCCACATCCTGTGGCTCTATGTCCTGGACTCCACATCTTGGGCTCCATGTCCTGGGCTCCATGTCCTAGACTCCATGTCCTGTAGCTCATGACCTGGGATTCATGTTTTGTCACTCCATGTCCTGTGGCTCCATGTCATGTGGAGCCACATACTGTGGCTCCATGTCCTGTGACTTCATGTCCTGGACTCCATGTCCTGGACTCCATGTCCTGGGCTCCATGTCCTAGACTCCATGTCCTGTAGCTCCATGACCTGGGCTTCATGTTCTGTTGTTTCATGTCTTGTGGCTCCATGTCTGGTGGCTCCACATCCTGGGCTCCATGTCCTGGACTCCATGTCCTGTGGCTCCACGTCCTGGGCTCCACATCCTGTGACTCCATGTCCTGGACTCCACGTCCTAGGGCTCCATGTCTTGGACTCCACATTTTGGGCTCCATGTCCTGGGCTCCATGTCCTAGACTCTATGTCCTGTAGCTTATGACCTGGGATTCATGTTCTGTTGCTCCATGTCCTGTGGCTCCATGTCATGTGGATCCACATACTGTGGCTCCATGTCCTGGACTCCATGTCCTGGACTCCATGTCCTGGGTTCCATGTCCTAGACTCCATGTCCTGTAGCTCCATGACCTGGACTCCATGTCCTGTGGCTCCATGTCCTGGACTCCATGTCCTGTGGCTCCACATCCTGGGCTCCACATCCTGGGCTCTACATCCTGTGGCTCCACATCCTGTGGCTCCATGTTCTGGGCTCCACATCCTGGGCTCCATGTCCTGTGGCTCCATGTCCTGTGACTCCATGTCCTGGGCTTCATGTTCTGTGGCTCCATGTCCTGTAGCTCCATGACCTGGGTTTCATGTTCTGTGGCTCCATGTCCTGTGGCTCCATGTCCTGTGGCTCCATGTCCTGGGCTCCATGTCTTGGGCTCCACATCCTGGCCTCATGTCCTGGGCTCCATGTGCTGTGGCTCCACATCCTGTGGCTCCATGTCCTGGACCCCATGTTCTATAGTTTCATGATCTGGGCTTCATGTTCTGTGGCTCCATGTGCTGTGGCTTCATGTTCTGTGGCTCCACATCCTGTGGCTCCATGTCCTGGACTCTACGTCCTGTGGCTCCACATCCTGTGGCTCCATGTCCTGGGCTCCACGTCCTATGGCTCCAGGTCCTGTGGCTCCATGTCCTGTGGCTCCACGTCCTGTGGCTCCACGTCCTGTGGCTCCATGTCCTGGGCTCCACGTCCTGTGGCTCCATGTCCTGGGCTCCATATGCTGTGGCTCCACATCCTGTGGCTCCATGTCCTGGACTCCATGTCCTGTAGCTCCATGACCTGGGCTTCATGTTCTGTGGTTCCATATCCTGTGGCTTCATGTTCTGTGGCTCCACGTCCTGTGGCTTCATGTCCTGGACTCCACGTCCTGTGGCTCCATGTCCTGGGCTCCACGTCCTGGGCTCCATGAGGTGTGGCTCCACATCCTGTGGCTCCATGTCCTGAGCTCCAAGTCCTGTGGCTCCATGTCCTGGGCTCCACATCCTGTGGGTCTATGTCCTGGACTCCATGTCCTGTGGCTCCATGTCCTGGGCTCTATGTCCTGTGGCTCCATGTCCTGTGGCTCCACGTTCTGGACTCCATGTCCTATGGCTCCAAGTCCTGGGCTCCATGTCCTGTGGCTTCACGTCCTGGGCTCCATGTCCTGTGGCTCCACATCCTGGACTCCATGTCCTATAGCTCCATGACCTGGGCTTCATGTTCTGTGGCTCCATGTCCTGTATCTCCATGTCCTGGGCTCCATGTCCTGTGGCTCCACATCCTGTGGCTCCGTGTCCTGGGCTCCATGTCCTGGGCTTCATGTTCTGTGGCTCCACATCCTGTGGCTCCACGTCCTGGGCTCCATGTCCTGTGGCTCCACATCCTGTAGCTCCAATTGCTTCTGTACATGAATATGAAGAGAGATGGTCACTAATGGCCACACTATGCTGTCTAAACAGCATGCATTGATTTTCCCTCCTTTCTCCTGCAGGCTAGGTAGGTCCAACTGATCTTGTTAAAAACTGCTTCCCTAGAAACAATGCTCGTGACAGGGACAGTGTGCATGTCATCAAGGAAATGCTCTGGAGGAAATACCCTGTGCAACAGTGAGTTTAGTAGATCATGAGTCACCCTGTAGTTGGTCCTGCCCCAAGGAAAGGAGACAGGCCTTTGGCCCCTGCGGTGGGCTTCTAGCAGCCAACACTCACAATGGCAGAATCAGACCCCTGGGACAGGCACCCAGGATCTGGTGGGCCCCAATGGTGTCTGCTACTGCCTCATGAACCCCTGGTCCTTTCCTCTTCTCCGCCTTTGCCATGATATTCTCCCTCCCTGGAAGGATTTGTCAGATCTTCCCACCACCCCAACTCCATCCTTCTGTCCCCTATTCCTTTTACCCTCACTTAACCACACAGAGCCTCTCATCTCTGAGGCCTCCTTGGGTCTGAACTACACATTTAACATTGCTGGGCGTTATTGGTTCTTCGCCTCATGAATATCGTTTGCTTCTTCGACACACTTAAAAGTCCGTAACGGTAGTGTTAGGGATTGAATCATGCCCGCCAAGAAGACGTGTGGGAGTCCCAACCTCCAGAGCCTGAGAACGCGACCTCTCTTGGAGGTGGGTTGCCTAGCTCAGCGATTAGCACAAGGTCCTGCTGCAGCCTGATTCAGTAAGACTGTGTCCTCAGGAGAAGGCCGATGTGAAGACAGGCAGAGGAGAACCAGGGGTGACAAAGCAAAGCCCAGGAGGCGCAGCTGCCAACCACAGAGCCAAGGACCGGGAGGCTCTGGAAGCAGGAAGGTGAGTCAGATTCTCCCCCAGAGCCTCTGGAGCAAGCAGGGCCCTGGACACCCGGATCCAGACTTCCAGCTGGTCCCTAGTCCATCTCCCTCTTATTTCTTCTTCCTCTTTCTTCCCCCTGAAGATGCTGTGCTTTCCCTGGGCCACCCTGACAACTTCTCCCTATCTTGACAGTTGGTGGGATAGTAGCAGCAGTCACAGGTCCTGGTGACCAGAACGTGGGCACCCTGAGGGCCAATTTTCTACCACATTCACTCATCCCAGTGAAAACATTTAGTCATTTACTCAAACCTATGTTGAGCCTCTGCCCTCTGCTCCTCTCCTGGTGGTGATAGGGGCTTGGACAGGGTAGGTAACTAGGCTGGGGTGACACTGCTGAGGAGGCATGTGAGAGGGAGGGGTCAAGAAGATAGGAAGGCCAGGCAAAGTGGCACACACCTGTGATCCCAGCAGCTCGGGAGACTGAGACAGAAGGATCGTGTTCAGAGCCAGCCTCAGCAACAGCGAGGTGCTAAGCAACTCAGTGAGGCCCTGTCTCTAGATAAAATGTAAAACAGAGCTGGGATGTGGCTCAGTGGTTGGGTGCCCTGAGTTCAATCCCCAGTGTCAAAAAAAAGAAAGAGGATAAAGAGTGAGAGGAGGAGGGGGAGAAGGTGGAGGTGGATGGAGAGGAGGAAGGGGGGAGGAGGGGAGGAAAGAGAGGAAGGGGAGAGAAGAAGGGGAGGAGAAGGAGGAGGGGGAGAGGTGCAGGATGGGGGAGAGGTGAAGGATGGGGGAGAGGTGCAGGGTGGGGGGAGAGGTGCAGGATGGGGGGAGAGGTACAGGATGGGGGAGAGGTGCAGGATGGGGGGAGAGGTGCAGGATGGGGGGAGAGGTGCAGGATGGGGGAGAGGTGCAGGATGGGGGGAGAGGTGCAGGATGGGGGGAGAGGTGCAGGATGGGGGAGAGGTGCAGGATGGGGGAGAGGTGCAGGATGGGGAAGAGGTGCAGGATGGGGGGAGAGGGCAGGATGGGGGAGAGGTGCAGGATGGGGGAGAGGTGCAGGATGGGGGGAGAGGGCAGGATGGGGGAGATGTGCAGGATGGGGGGAGAGGGCAGGATGGGGGAGATGTGCAGGATGGGGGGAGAGGTGCAGGATGGGGAAGAGGTGCAGGATGGGGGAGATGTGCAGGATGGGGGGAGAGGTGCAGGATGGGGGAGAGGTGAAGGATGGGGGAGAGGTGCAGGATGGGGGAGAGGTGCAGGGTGGGGGGAGAGGTGCAGGATGGGGGAGAGGTGCAGGATGGGGGGAGAGGTGCAGGATGGGGGAGAGGTGCAGGATGGGGGGAGAGGTGCAGGATGGGGGAGATGTGCAGGATGGGGGGAGAGGTGCAGGATGGGGGAGAGGTGCAGGGTGGGGGGAGAGGTGCAGGATGGGGGAGAGGTGCAGGATGGGGGAGAGGTGCAGGGTGGGGGGAGAGGTGCAGGATGGGGGGAGAGGTGCAGGATGGGGGAGAGGTGCAGGATGGGGGGAGAGGTGCAGGATGGGGGAGAGGTGCAGGATGGGGGGAGAGGTGCAGGATGGGGGAGAGGTGCAGGATGGGGGAGAGGTGCAGGGTGGGGGGAGAGGTGCAGGGTGGGGGGAGAGGTGCAGGATGGGGGGAGAGGTGCAGGATGGGGGAGAGGTGCAGGATGGGGGGAGAGGTGCAGGATGGGGGAGAGGTGCAGGATGGGGGGAGAGGTGCAGGATGGGGGAGAGGTGCAGGATGGGGGGAGAGGTGCAGGATGGGGGGAGAGGTGCAGGATGGGGGAGAGGTGCAGGATGGGGGAGAGGTGCAGGATGGGGAAGAGGTGCAGGATGGGGGGAGAGGGCAGGATGGGGGAGAGGTGCAGGATGGGGGAGAGGTGCAGGATGGGGGGAGAGGTGCAGGATGGGGGAGATGTGCAGGATGGGGGGAGAGGGCAGGATGGGGGAGATGTGCAGGATGGGGGGAGAGGTGCAGGATGGGGGAGAGGTGCAGGATGGGGGAGAGGTGCAGGATGGGGGAGATGTGCAGGATGGGGGGAGAGGTGCAGGATGGGGGAGAGGTGAAGGATGGGGGAGAGGTGCAGGATGGGGGAGAGATGCAGGGTGGGGGGAGAGGTGCAGGATGGGGGAGAGGTGCAGGATGGGGGGAGAGGTGCAGGATGGGGGAGAGGTGCAGGATGGGGGGAGAGGTGCAGGATGGGGGAGATGTGCAGGATGGGGGGAGAGGTGCAGGATGGGGGAGAGGTGCAGGGTGGGGGGAGAGGTGCAGGATGGGGGAGAGGTGCAGGATGGGGGAGAGGTGCAGGGTGGGGGGAGAGGTGCAGGATGGGGGAGAGGTGCAGGATGGGGGGAGAGGTGCAGGATGGGGGAGAGGTGCAGGATGGGGGGAGAGGTGCAGGATGGGGGAGAGGTGCAGGATGGGGGAGAGGTGCAGGGTGGGGGGAGAGGTGCAGGGTGGGGGGAGAGGTGCAGGATGGGGGGAGAGGTGCAGGATGGGGGAGAGGTGCAGGATGGGGGGAGAGGTGCAGGATGGGGGAGAGGTGCAGGATGGGGGGAGAGGTGCAGGATGGGGGAGAGGTGCAGGATGGGGGAGAAGTGCAGGGTGGGGGGAGAGGTGCAGGATGGGGGGAGAGGTGCAGGATGGGGGAGAGGTGCAGGATGGGGGGAGAGGTGCAGTATGGGGGAGAGGTGCAGGGTGGGGGGAGAGATGCAGGATGGGGGGAGAGGTACAGGATGGGGGAGAGGTGCAGGATGGGGGGAGAGGTGCAGGATGGGGGGAGAGGTGCAGGATGGGGGAGAGGTGCAGGATGGGGGGAGAGGTGCAGGATGGGGGGAGAGGTGCAGGATGGGGGAGAGGTGCAGGATGGGGGAGAGGTGCAGGATGGGGAAGAGGTGCAGGATGGGGGGAGAGGGCAGGATGGGGGAGAGGTGCAGGATGGGGGAGAGGTGCAGGATGGGGGGAGAGGGCAGGATGGGGGAGATGTGCAGGATGGGGGGAGAGGGCAGGATGGGGGAGATGTGCAGGATGGGGGGAGAGGTGCAGGATGGGGGAGAGGTGCAGGATGGGGGAGAGGTGCAGGATGGGGGAGAGGTGCAGGATGGGGGGAGAGGGCAGGATGGGGGAGATGTGCAGGATGGGGGGAGAGGGCAGGATGGGGGGAGAGGTGCAGGATGGGGGGAGAGGTGCAGGATGGGGGAGAGGTGCAGGATGGGGGAGAGGTGCAGGATGGGGGGAGAGGGCAGGATGGGGGAGAGGTGCAGGATGGGGGGAGAGGTGCAGGATGGGGGAGAGGTGCAGGATGGGGGAGAGGTGCAGGATGGGGGAGAGGTGCAGGATGGGGGGAGAGGTGCAGGATGGGGGGAGAGGGCAGGATGGGGAGAGGTGCAGGATGGGGGGAGAGGTGCAGGATGGGGGGAGAGGTGCAGGATGGGGGGAGAGGTGCAGGATGGGGGAGAGGTGCAGGATGGGGGAGAGTTGCAGGATGGGGGAGAGGTGCAGGATGGGGGGAGAGGGCAGGATGGGGGAGAGGTGCAGGATGGGGGAGAGGTGCAGGATGGGGGGAGAGGGCAGGATGGGGGAGATGTGCAGGATGGGGGGAGAGGGCAGGATGGGGGAGATGTGCAGGATGGGGGGAGAGGTGCAGGATGGGGGAGAGGTGCAGGATGGGGGAGAGGTGCAGGATGGGGGAGAGGTGCAGGATGGGGGAGAGGTGCAGGATGGGGGGAGAGGGCAGGATGGGGGAGAGGTGCAGGATGGGGGAGAGGTGCAGGATGGGGGGAGAGGGCAGGATGGGGGAGATGTGCAGGATGGGGGGAGAGGGCAGGATGGGGGAGATGTGCAGGATGGGGGGAGAGGTGCAGGATGGGGGAGAGGTGCAGGATGGGGGAGAGGTGCAGGATGGGGGGAGGAAGCAGTGATGCCTGTCAACATGGATGAACTTGAAAACATGCCGAGTGAAAGAAGTCAGATGTGAAACATCACATGCTGCATTATCCTGTCTATAAAATGTCCGGGAGAAGCTGTGGCTGTCAGGGTTAAGAGGTTGGGACACTGAGTGGGGTAAGGCATTAGGCATTCAGAGGAGGGTGGGGCAGGGCAGCAGAGCAGTGTCTGGGCAGCAGGAAGAGACCAGCAAGGTTAGGCCCAAGACCACTCGACCTCAGCCTCCCAAGTTACAGGGATTACAGGCATGTACCACTGCACCTGGATAAATGATGTATGATGTATGTGTTAAAGATTAAATTTTAAATAAGTATTTGCACCTTTATTTTTTAAAATTCATTTTTATGTGGTGCTGAGAATCGAGCCCAGTGTCTCACACATGCTAGGCAAGCGCTCTACCACTGAGCCATAACCCTAGCCCTTAAATAAATATTTGGGAAAAATATGTGATAACTAAAGGGCAAATCTTCCCACATATAAAGAACTTTTATAAATCAATAAAATCTTACCATCTATGAAAGGAAATGGCAAGATATTACCTAAGAATATTTATTACCAATTTTCCTATTTTTATTGGTGCATTATTGTTGTACATAATGGTGGAATTTGTTTTATATATTTGTACACGCACACGATATTCCAGTATAATTTGGCCAATATAGCTCTCCAGTGTTTCCCCTTACTATAATTTTTTAAAGGGATAAAGGAAAGTGAATGGAGTACTGATACTGACAGATGAGGTAAGGTGGCTGCATCTCAAAATAATGACTCTGAGTGAAAGAGGCAGGACAAGGGAGCACCCAGAGGTACAGACTGCATGAGCTCAGACTCTAGGAAGTCAAATGCAGCTGTAGGGACGAGCCGCGTCAGTGATTGGACGAGGTAAAAAATAAGAAGGAGGGGGATTTCAAAAAAGCACAAGGACGATTTGGGGGTGAAGCACATGCTCATGATCTTGGCACTGGCAATGGCTTCACCACAGTTGTACGCTCACATCAGAACTTGTCGAATCGGACACTTGAAAGAGATGCAGCAGCCAGGCGTGGTGGGGCAGCTGTAACACCAAAGGCTCGGAGGCTGAGGCAGGAGGATCACACGTTCAAAGGCAGCCTCAGCAATTTAGCAAGGCTCTAAGCAACTTAGCGAGACCCTGTCTCAGAATAAAAATAAAAATTAAGAAGGGCTGGGGATGTGGCTCAGTGGTGAGCACCCCTGGTTTCAATCCCTTACCACACACACACAAAATAAAGAGGAGCAGCGTATGACCTGCTAACTGTGCCTCACTGCAGCTTCTACAAAAATGGTGGGGCATTACCTAAAAGAAAATACAAACATCCAATAACATAGACTCTTAAAAACTCAGTATCCCTGAAGAAAGAAAAAATAAGGCACCATTTTTCAGCACTATCTTGGCAAAGGTGCTATAACAGAGCTGGTTTGGTTTTGACATAGGACCCAGTAAGCAGGCTGGCCCTTAGGCTGAAACTGGTCTTGCTTGACTTCATGCATGGCCCAGGCCTGCAGGGCTAGTGGCCTCCTTCCCACGGGCTTCTGGACAGCAGCAAGAGGCAGCGAGGCAGGCCTCCAGGTCAGCACAGACACCAGGTGGAGGCCCGAGCGGTAGTGAGCAGTCTGCCCCGCTCCTTGGCTGCTGACAAGAGCTGCTTCCCAGAGTCAAGTGTGGACCACCGAACACGGCCCTCTGAGCTCAGCTCGGCAGAGCACGGGAATTGGATTTGAGCCAGAGACAAGTGGCTCAGTGCTGTACTATTTGCCCAATGAGGACGGTTCAGAAGACACAAAGGTGGCTTCCACCGCTTCTCCAACCATCTCTGCCATGGTCCAAAGAGACAAAGAAAACCACTTGTAGATACAGGACCGACCTTCACAATGAAGACCTTAAGACGTGGTCTCCAAGAGGACGTTTCCCTAGAGCAGGAGTGACCGCTGTTTACGTCAAACTGAACTAAACCAAGTTTCCGTGTGGACAAGCACTGCTGTAGGCCTGAACTGACCAGAGCAGGAGGGGCCTCGCTCTGCGTGGAGGGCCAGCACACCCCAGGGAGCCAGCACAGGGGCAGCGGTCACTGCTAGAGGCCTCAAGTCTGCCAGCTTGCCCAGGCAGCACCAGGGAGAAGCAGCACCCAAGGCCAGGGCACGGATAATTTGCCAACACAGCCACTGACCCCGGATAATGGAGAAGTGACTGAGGACCTTGGCAGTGTCTCTAATCGTGATAAATATCTGTGTGGCCCTTCTGATAAATGTTCGTGGCACAGAAGAGCGGATGGAACGGTACAAATAATGATCCTCATTCGTTCTTAGACCTCTTTGCTGAAATTGCCAATTAAGATAGTGCAGGGAGAGGAAGTGATTCCCATCAGCAGAGAAAATGGCTTGAAACCAGCCTCTCCAACCCCAGATGCCAAGCGGAGCTGCTGGCGCCCGCAGCAGCTGCTGACCAGCTCTTGTCCCCAGGAATACTGTCTTGGGGCAGACGCAATCGCTCTGTCCTTGAGACGACCCCTGCCTGCTGAGGTCGTAAATGCCCATGCCCACCTCACCCTGCTGTCCCAGGCTGCTTCTTGACTCTGCTGGGTGGGGTGCACTGGCAGGCCGGCCCCGGGGGTCACCACTGCAGCCTCGTGGGGCCGTGGTGCAGATAAGGAACAGCAGCAGTGCCGGGTGTCCGTGACAGCTGCCGGGCTGTGTGGAACCTGCCCTGGGGGAGGACATCGGAGATACCCAGGGTCCAGCGGGCACCACCCTGGCACCTGCACCTATGCTCTGTGGGTGATGGGTTCCCAGCCTGCGGGTGGACCCAAGACCCTCCCCGCCATCAGTCACCATGGAACCTCGTCCTGGGGACCACATGTACTCTCGTGGCCCTAGATGGTAAAAGCAGAAAAGTCTCACCCAAAACAGGGCCCATTCCTCTCCTGGGGTTCAGGCAGAATGTAGTGAAAACCGCACGCCTAGCTAGACAAGGGGAATTCGTCCCTCACAGGCTGGAGGCCACAGGTCCAGGGTGAGCTGTGGCAGGACCACACTCCCTCCCAGATGCCGGGTAGGACTGGCCCAGGCCTCCCGCCTCATGCCTCCTGGCTCACAGCAGCACTGCTCCAGCCTGCACCCCACACCTCCAGGTCCAACCTCCCTGCCGTGTGAGGACGCCAGTGCTCGTGGGCTAGGACCCACCCTGATAACCAGCAAAGACCCTCTCTCCAAAAAAGACCAATGTCTGAGGTACTGGGGCCAGGGGGAGGGGACAATGCAGGCCATGAGACAGGACAAGCAGGCCTGAGCCAGCCTAAAGTGAAAACTACAGAATTTTGTAAAAGTACAATATTGTATAATCCAATATACACACCAGGGGGAAACGGGCTGCGGCATTTATGCAAAAGGTCGACCCAAATCAGGCCTTGTACAGAGTATATCGCCCACTTCTCTGGTGCCCAGCCAGATCTGCCAAGAGTTCAGAGTAAAGACAGGACAGATTTACCTCACTCTTACTCCGACAGGTTTGCTACCAGGATTGAGGCGATCGATTAGATATACGGCCGCAGGAAAGCTCGGTATTAAACTGTCATTTTGTCAATAAAACGTCATTTCATCAATATAATGTCTGTGTGCCTGAATGTTTCTGCATAATTAATTCTGCTGATGCATTAAGGAATGTTATACACAATATTAATCAAAAAGTAGTGTCAATAGAAGGGTAATATATAAACCCAGATATAAAGATTACAAACCTCTCTGAAAGCTGTATTCCCACTGAGACACTTCTCATGCAGAAATATTTGTATTTTTTTCATAAAACTGCAATTTAAAAAATTAGTCAGTCAAGGAAAAGCAATTAGAGTAACATAGAGAAACCTCTTGGGAAATTAATTTTTTACAAAACATTGTTTGATAAATGGCACTCAGCGTCTACACGTCCTCTGAAGATGAAAGTGGCCAGGCTGCCATGCTGTGGACAGTCCCACGTCCCGTGAAACCGCTGGTGTCCCCATGATAGGCCCCAAGGGCCCTCCTGTGGCACACCAAAGCCAGGCTTGGGAGCTCTGGGTGCCTCTGCCCAGGCACCTCCTGCAGGCGGGTGTGTGGGAGCCTGTGGGGTGGGCACGTGACCCTCTCACAACTGGCCTCAGCTCCTGTCCCCAAATCCTGCCCCCCAGTTGCTGATTTCTGTTCTTGCTCTGGCCTGAGGCACTGGGCACCTCCTTTCTCATGTTCCCAGCTGTGCCCTGCCCTGGTCCCTCTGAGAGGTGACAGAGGAGGCTTGGGATGGCCCTGAGCCTGCTGCCTGAAGCCTCGCCTGGCCGACAGTGTGTTGGTCATTGGTCTGGTCGGGGTTCAGTGCCCCTAATCCAGCTCTGTTACCTGCCGTCCCGGGCGCTGGGCCCCATCCTGCCCAGGAGACAGACTCCCACATGTGCAGACGCTGGCTCTGGGCTTGGACACACGTGGGCTCTCGTCCTGAAGGCACGTGCACCAGCTCTGTCACCCTGGACCAGGACTTGGAGGATGCCACTGGCTGCCCCATGTTCTGTGGCTTTCTGTGCCCAGAAAATGCCTGTTCCTGGCTGGGTACAGAGCTCAGTGGAAAACCATCTGCCTGTCATGTGTGAGGCCCTGGTTTAATCCCTGGCACCACCAAAAACAAAGCTGCCTGGGCTCACACAGGTTGGCGGCAGGGGTGGCGGGGCGGCAGGGGCAGCTTTTGAAAGACCCCTTCCTGCGGGCCTGGCAGATCAGCCTGAGCTACTCCATTCTCCTCACTTGACCCAAAAGGGCCAATCAGGAGGGAGAGTCAGGATTCCCTCCTGGTCACAGCCGGAGCCGCCACCACTGTGAACCTCCAAACCAAGGTCCAGGGAGAATCCAGCAGACTCCCTGGCTGCCTGGCCAGTGCACCTGTCACCCAAGTAGAGCCAACCCTGGTCCCTTCTCACTCCAGCCTGCGTGTCCTGAGGGAAAACAGCAAATCAGACACAGCCTAACTCTGGGGTGAATCTGACTTCCTGCCAGGCTCCTGCTCTCTCTGAGCCTCAGTCTCCAGACGGTGAAACGGGCAACATGGAAATGTTCTCACAGAAGCACAGAGGGGCTCAGGCCACTGCCTGGCACGTGCTCCAGGCCAGCACAGGCGGCCTCTGGCTCTCCATTTCAGGTTTCAGGCATGTGCCCCCTTACAAGTTCCCACCACCACCACCACCACCAGGCATGACTAGTTAACATGGAACAGAAGGTGCACCGTGAAGGAGCCTGCATGCTCGGAGCGCCTGCTACGCACAGGCATTCCCCACACATGCCCTAGTGTCCCCACACCCTGCCTGGGGTTGACGTACAGTATCTCCGCTGTAGAGATAAGGAAACTGGAGCAGCGAAGGATCAAGGAAGTTGCCCAAGTCAGGGGACAAGCTGCCGGAGAGCTGTGTGCACCTGGACCTGTCCAGCTGCAAAGGTCAGCTGGGTCCCAGGAGACGGCTTCTTCTGTGAAGCATCACCAGCCCACAGAATATGCAAAATGTGGCCAAGTGTCTTCGAGCACCCCCCACACTGCCATGACCCCAGGGCCCAGAAATACTAGCCACATGCTCCCCCACTGACTGGGCTCCTGCTGTATCCCTGACTAGTAAGATCCTGTTCTGAGTCAGTAGCTTATTCCTAATGGATTCCTAAAATTGTTTTAAATGAGAGAGAGCCTGGGAGTGTCCTGTGCGTTCCAGCCTGGCCTCCTGGGCTCCCGTGATTCTCCTGCCTCAATCTCTTGCAAGGCGGGGGGCTACGGGCACACATCATGGTGCCACATTTTACAAAAAATCATCTAACTTTTCCATTCACAACTGTAACATAAAGATACTGTTGTGAATTGCTTCATATTTGTTTTTCTTTTGTTTCCAGAAACTTGAATGCATTTTAATACGGAGGTTCACATTGTATTAATACAGGGCAGGCGGGTCCACAACTGCAGATCGCCAGATGCAGTCTTTTAAAACCTCTTTAGCTGGCAAGCAGATCTTATTAGTTCTGTATATCATTAAGAGGCCCACGCTCACTTCAAATCATCCTTATTAATTTAATTATTAAACCAAATTTGCAATAATTACAATCCCTTTCCAAAGAAAAATTGTATTATCAATATATTTCCCATCAAGTATTCCTAGGAGTTCACAATTATCTACAGACACATTCAAGCTCTGAAAAAGGTCCCACATGTTAAATATCTCATCTTCTTCCTCTGATACCCTTTGTCATCTAAAAATGTTTTATAATCATTTGGGAGAGGCGAACTCTATTTCTTAAGTTATAGGCCATCAGTTAAAGGAAGGTTGTTTTGATATATTCAAGCCGTGAGACACTTCCTATGCATATTTTTTTGTCTGTGTAGGAGCCAAGCAAGCATTTTCGCCTCGTGGCAATGTAAGTGCAAAAGATTCACTAACTAAAGATAAGTGCAGCCGGGTGATCATTCAGGATGATGAAGAGGTGACAGCGATTATCGTGATTAAAATGTGCCCTAAATTACTGTCCAGCAAAGTCGACACCCACGGAGGGCTGCAGACCTCCAGCCACCCATGGGGGAGTCCTGGGGCAGGGGGAGCAGGTCCTCCCCAGCTGGCTCAACACAGGGCAAGGTGAATCCCTGGGATGGTCCCCACTCAGGGCTGCAGGCCCACCACTCTCCTGGGCACCAGCAGCTCAATATGTATTTGATGAAGTTTTTAAAAAACAATGCATTATTTTAAATAGTTTGTTATGCAAATATAAGGTTTATGGGCACAAAGGAGAGGTTCTTCTTTACTGCAAATTTCAAGAAGTAACTGATCAAATAAATTATAGAAAGATTATATACAAATAAATCCATGATTTATAATGAATGCCAAATGCATAGACTACAAATTCTCATTATTAGATATTTCACTAAGAAGCCAGAGGAAAAGAATACACAAATTAAAAAAAAACTAAATAAATATGACAACCAGTAATTAGCTCATTTTAGTTGTCCTGTTCTCACAAATTGCCACTCTCCATTTAGAAAACACGAGCCTACAGTCTGTGTGCTAGAACAGAACGAGGACAGTACTGGTTCTGCAGAGGGAATTGGGTCTAGTATTTGAGAAATAACACAATCCTCCCCCCTGGTCTTCCAGGACACTCCCTTCCCTGCCCCTGGAACATGAAGGCCTGCTCTGACCAGCTGGACTGCCCACCTGTCCACCAGCATCAGCGCTGAGGTGCCATTCCTCCACAGTGCACACCGTGGCTGAGAATGTCCCACGAGAGTTCATGACAGCCACCAGGCCCTAAAGGGAGCAGCCCCACAGACACACAGCCGCAGGTCCCTCCATGGCCTCCCCGAAGGATGAGCCTTTCAGTTGGTCCACAGCAACCAGAAAACCGGCTGAGCTACAAGTCCATAAAAAGTGACTGGATTGTTTAATGACTCAGGAGATTTTTATGTAATTCTTGAATTTTGAATCCTGGAAGCTGAAGACCAGACACTAACGAGGAGTCAACCAGCCATCTGTCCAGGACAGCCATCTTCTGTGGCTCCCAGGAGAAACCCCAACTCTGGGTTTTTGAGGCTTGGTGGCTTTAGGTGAAAGGCAAGGTCAAGCTGCATTGATTTAGTGCATTATTAGCTGTTTATACAGTACTGAAGCAGCGCATGACGTATGAAAAATGACTTTCCGATCTCAGAAAATAAATCAGGGCTAGCAAGTGATTCCACTTAATACTTAGCTTTAGCCAGTAAAATATTACACCTGCTATTACTCAGGACAAACACAGCCCCTTCCATTTGTTTATTGAGGAAACCATTTATTTGAGGACATTTAATTGCAATAGTGAAGCCTGACTTGGGGGTTAATCCCAGTTTATCGATGCAATTAAAAGCAGTGTGTGCTGGTCTCATATTTATTATCTAGAGGGAAAATGTTGACACAACCCGGTGTTGAGACCGGTGTGCTTGAGGGTATCTGTGCTGTTCGAGGTGTAAGGTGGGGTTGCCGGTGTGCAAGCAGCCAACACCGCTCTGCTCTGTGTCAGCGTTTGCGTAATCTAATTGGGGAAAGGCTTCTAATTTGATTTTACTTGGAGCAATATGAGTTCAGATTGTTATATAGACCTAGCACTGTTTGGTTTCTTGTCAATGATTCATGGTATTTTAATGCTCAACAGGCAAACACGGAGGCTCCCAGCAAGCACTTGGCAGCATTCCACAATTACCTCGCTGGGATGCCACCCGCCCCTTCCCCAACTGTGGCCATGTCCTCCTGCAGTGCATACTTCACTGCTCGGGTCTGGGTCAACCGCTGGGTGTCTCCCACCTCACAGCTTGAGTGGGAAGTGGAGAGGCTGGAGTCCGCAGCCGCTCGGGACCTTACTGGGATTCATCTTGAGACATGGCCTTCAAAAGCAAGTTCAAGATCTTAAAGACATCTCTTAGGAAACACTTCCCAACTCATTTGACCATCCAACATTACCCTGCCACCAAAGCCAGATAAGGACCCTGCCAGGAAAGAAAATGGCAGGCTAAGATCCCTGAGGGACACAGATGCCAACCTCTTCAGCAAAACACTGGTAATGAGTTCAAGAACACATTGAGAGGATCGTTGGCCAAGATCCAGTGGGATTCATCCCAGGAGGCAAGGATGGTTCAACAGCACAAATCAATAAATGTGATACCCAACTTTAAATGAAGGAGGGAAACAATCATATGTTCTTCTCACTAGATGCATAAAAAGCATTAGCCAAAATTAATGTCCTTTCCTGGTAAACACATTCTACAAAGGTAGCCCAGGAACTGACCTGATGTCACATAATAAATTCCATGTGCGATAAATTCCACAGTTAAGACACCCATAAGGGTGTAAAGCTGAAAGCCTTTCTTCTACAATCAGGAACAAGACAAAGAAGCCCACTTGAACATTTCTAGTTAACATAGTGCTACAAGTCCTAGCCAGAAAAATTAGGCAAGAGAAGAAAATAAAATGCTTCCAAATTGAAAAAAAAGGAAATTGTTTGTTTGAAAATGACATCATTTTATATAAAGAAAACTCTAGACTCCACCAAAAAATGTTAGAATTAATAAACTAGTCCAGTGTTGTGGCAGAACACAAAATCAACATATAAATATCAGCAGCATTTCTATAACACTAATGATGGATTATCTGAAAAGGAAATTAAGGAAACAATCCCAGTTACGTGAGCATCGAAAATAATAAAATGCTTACATAAAAATTTAACCAAAGAGGTTAAAGATATCTATACCAAAAACTATAAAACATTGATGAAAGAAATTGGAGAAGACTACAAATAAATAAAAGGAGATACCAAGTTCATGAATCAGAAGAATTAAAATTGTTAAAATGTTCTATTACACAAAGAGGTTTGTAGATTCAATGCAATCACCATCAAAATTCCAATGGCCTGGGTGGGAATAGCTCGGTTGGTAGAGCGCTTCCTTAACACACAAGGCCCTGGGTTCAATCCCCAGCACCACAAATAAATAAATAAATAAACTGGTTTTAAAAACCCTTTTCCCCAATTGGTTATAATTCTCATTTTCCTTGTTACATTTCTATCATTTTTATTTTTGCTTTTCAATTATTTTCAATTATTTTTTTAGTTGCCAAAGGACCTTTTATTTATTTGTATGTGGTGCTGAGGATCAAACCCAGGGCCTCACACGTGCTAGGCGAGCGCTCCGCCACTGAGCCCCAGCCCCAGCCCGGCTTTTTAATTTCTGTCTTCTGTCATATTTGTTTTAATGTCTGCCTATCTGGTTGGATTTGTTTCCTTTTTAAATTTTGCTCCTTTCGACAGATGAAATGAAGCAGACCTGCCTGGAGGTCCTCACTGCCCTTCTCCTCCCGTCCTGTCCTCTCTGCCCCTCTCCACCAGCAGCACACAGGTCTGTCCTCTCTTCTTGCCTCCGAGGGCCTCCACGCTCCTGCTAACCTCACCCCACCTGGTAGATGTGGGGTGTTCCAGAGGTACTGGGGCTTGAATGGCAGAGAAAGCCGCCGCGGTGGTGAAGGGCCTGGTTTCCAGTCAGAAAGACCCAAACTCTAGCCAGGCATGGTGGCACGTGCCTGCAGTTGCAGCTACTTGGGACTGAGGCAGGGGTCTCAGTAAGTGGAGGGCCGCCTCAGCAACTTAGACTCCGTCTCAACAGAAAATAAAAGGGCTGGGAATTGTAGCTCAGTGGTCAGGTGCTCGCCTAGCCTGCCTGAGGCCCTGGGTTTAATCCCCCTACCACAAAAACAAGCACAAGCTCTCTCCTGCTTACAGGTCTCCTCTCGGAGTGCAAATGGCAATTATTTCCCTTCCAGGTCCTGGACCCCAGAAGTCCTACTGCAAAGGTCTGCTGCCAGGAGCTGCAAAGCAAGAACCGTGCTGAGCAAGAAGAACACCGACTCAGGTTCACCTTCTGGCTTTGCCACTTAGATGTGCAATTTGGGGCAAATCCACCAAAACTCTGTTTCCTCACCTGTAAATGGGGATAAGATCAAACCTGACAGTCGACTTGTATAGGATTCTCAATCCATTTTAATCCCATTCTTCTCCACTGAGCTTCTGCCATATTTTTAAAAGCACAGATAAAATTGTCTCTCTCATACTTGGCTATTGTATCACTCTCATAGTCTCTGTGGGGAAGACAAAATAGAATTTTCACAGGGTGAGATGAAACTGAAAGCCAAACAAATTAAGCAAGTTGCCAAAGTAATAGCTGACAAATGCCAAGCCAGGGCAAGAGCCAGGACTAGCCATCCTTGTTGTGTAGCACAGGAAAACACCAGAGTCAGTGGCTGCTTCTCAGCATCCTGTGGCATGCACACACCACGGGCTTCACGCTGCTGTCCTGTCGGGGTCTCCTGAGCCGACGCTGTTCTCTAGTTCTTTCACACATGCCCACCTTTCCTTATCCAAGGAGCCCTTGAGCACAGAAAAGAAGATTAAGCTGCCACCTCATCATCCTTTAGAAGGAAGAGGGTCACAATGTGACTTAATAAGTGCTTGCTCTCTTGGATCCTGCTAAATAGCCTACTTGGGGCAAAGAAAGCAGAGCATGTACCTGCAAGTGTCACCGGGGGCAGGGGGCAGGGGGCAGGTGAGGTGCTGTGCATGAATAAGGAATGGCAGGAAGAGGTTTCCAGACGCTGACACAGCAAGCTCTCACTCAAACCCAGCAGGTCACCCTTCGGCAGACTCATCTTAGACCACTGCTCTGATCAAGTCCAGACAAGCAGCAAGATGAGAGCAAAGTCCACCATTCTGCCCTAGAGGAGCTCTGTTCCCAGGATGGACCAGGAGCTGTTGGGGTAGGACAGCAGATTTCTATAGATGGGGGTCATCAAGTACTCTCTGATTGCCAAGGATTGCCCCCACCCCTGGAATCTGTGAGACAACTAATAAGGAGGAGGAGAAGGGCAAATTCCGAACTCTCCCAGCCGGTGGGTTGGGGTGGACAGAGATGGTCTGCCTGTTCTACCTCCCCAGGAAGAGCTAATCAGTGGTGGTGGTCAGCGCTAGCTAATCAGTGGTGGTGGTCAGCGCTAGAGATTTCTGAGAGGTCTCACTGGTACCCTTCTGCTTGGCAGGGTCCTTCCCAGAGGTGCCAAAGGCATGAGTGCCCCTCCAATGGACCCAAAATCTCCTTTCCCTTAAAAAATATGATTGTATCAAAGACATGCCGCCTCCCATGCTGTATCCCCGAGAAGAGAGTAACAAGGGGAGGAAGTGATTTCTGAAAGGAGCACTGGCCGAGAGTCAGAAAGAGGCGCTGCTCCTGCCCTGGGCCTAGGCAAGACCCTTACTTAACCTCTCAGTTTCCGACCTGACTTCACCCCCAGCGTCAGCTCCTGCCTTCAGCCACAGAGCTAAGGACCAGGACCTTCCAGGAAGGGACAGGCGTCCCCGCTGGAGGGGCTGGGCTTGTTCACGGTTCCGCAGGAAGTCTCAGGCCCCTTGTCAGGACCCTGGAAGGAATCCCAGGGAAGGATTTCTCCCTGCGGGAGGTCGAGGTCGCCTGGAGGAAAGTCTGGTTAGGATACACCGAAGGGACCCGTTTCTAACTTCCTTTCCTCGGGGGAATGGGAGAGCAGACAGAGAGGGCTCCCCAGGAGGCCGGGAAACTAAGGAGACCCGCTGCCCGTTTTGGAGCCTAAAGGCTGGCCCGGGAAAACAGCCAGACACGACTGCCTGCCGCCTGGGGACCTGGGTCTGCGCCTGCCTCCCGGCCAGGAGCAAAGCTGAACCCCGGGGAGGCGGGTCCAGCAGGGCGGGAGGAGCCTGGGGACCCAGCGCGGGGCCCGCGGAGCTGCTGGGAAGGGGCACCGCAGGAAGCCGCAGCCTCATAAATCCGCCTGGGAGGAATTCACTCCTTTTCAATTAATTAAGGGATGGGGGCCCCCTCGCCCATTTAAGCTGAATTCGCGGTCACCGGCGTGGGGTGCTTGTGGGGACAGCACCATCGAGGTGGCATCGGGTGTGGCCCCACGTGCCAAGGCGCCCGCCTTGGGTGAGGGCTGCTGCGTGCGCAGAAAAGAGGTCGAGACCCGCAGAGAAGACTGGGTCTAAGGCCATCTCTTTAAAAAGTCATTTTAAAGTCTTGGAGGGAGGCGGGGGAACAGGCGGTTCCAGGAGAGCCCGCGGTCTGCACTCCAGAACCAGGCCCCCAGCCGGGCACGCTCCCCGTCCCCGAGGGCAAGGGATGACCACGCCAACCATCCCCTGTGGCGCACACGAGGCCGGGGGGACCCTCAAGGAGCAGCAGCTGAGGGCCCCTCTGCGGGTCTACGTAGCCGGGAGCCATCGGTCCATATTTAAAACCGAAAGATGCCCAAATGTTGCAGCCGAAGGGACCGCGTGGTGCCCGCCAACCCCAGCAAGGAACCTCGAGGCGGCCAGGTGGTGCATTCTGGCCAGATGTTTAAGACAGATGAGGATGAGTAGTTAAAACCCACATTATATAGTCCTGTCGGGTATCAAACTGCATGCGCTGACCCATATATTCTAACTGGAAACCGACTCGAGTCACTTAAAATATTGCAACGTCGATAGGACTAATTAATTGGAAATAAGAAACGAAAGAATACAATTAAACGAGAAGAGAATCATTTTCTAATTTAATAGAGGGACATTTATAAAGATCACAAGCTAAAAGGCATCGAATGATCCTATCGACGTTCTACTAAATCAGCCCGCGGCCTGCGTCGGGAGGACCCGGCGGGCGCCGCATCCCTGCCCGGGATTTGGTGCCCGCGAGGATTTTGCTTCTGCCACAAACGAACTTTTGCGTCCATCGGACTGGAGAGACGCCAGCCTGCCCCCAGGACTTGCTCTTCCCTGCCCGCGGCTCAGCCCTGGCCGCGCAGACCGCCCTGAGCTGGTGGAGTCCTGCCTCCCGGCCAGCACGGATACATCACAACAAAATCACTAATTGGAAAATGAAGTTGTCAATAAAGCAGCGCCCCATGTATACAGTATCCCAAATATTAAGGTATTTTATTAGACCCATTTCCTAACAGTAATTTATTGCGATAAAACAGACACTGCAGGTCCCCTTAAATTGTCTTTTCATAATGAATAAATTTAAGCAGGCTAATTAATATATAAACTAGCCCAATTTGTCAAGTTGATTTGTATTTTAGTTAATTGTGAAAGTAATTACCACATGGTCAAATTAACAGCTTTCTGGAAATGACCAAGCCTGAGGTTTTATTTCCTTCCTGGGTGAAGAAAATTCATTTTTCCAAGCTCTTGATGTGATGAATAAAAGTCATAAATCTGGGTGATTGGTGCAGGCAGAGTCTAAATGGCTTCATATTTCATTTTAGGTTTAATAGAAATATTCATGCTCTGTTTTAATGAAATTAAATTGAGGGGGGATGGGGCTGGGAGGCGGCAGTGGCAGGGGGCTTAAAGGGACAGCGCACATTTTCATCCCCCCCGCCCACAGGCCAGGACGCCCACGTCACCTCCACCGGCCACCGATCCGCTCACTCCCTCCAGCCTTAGCCTGAGCAGGGCGGACCTTGCCGCAGCCGGGCAGGGGCGGCTTTGGAGCCTGCTCACCAGCAGCGCAGGTGGAGGCGGCAACCCGAGCGCCACCCGGCGCCCTCTCCCACTCGCTTGCCGCGTCCTAGGCAAAGGCTGGGTCGCTGCAGCTGTGAATGTGATCCCGCCCAGTTGTCACTCTCACACCCCGCTGCCAGGTCTGGCCGGTCCTCAGCCTGCCCCAGCAGGTCTCCGTTCCTTCCCATGCCCGCTGTGAAAGATGCTGAGCCACCCAAGAAACTGAGGACCCCTAGGCCCCTGCCTCCTGCTCCCTCTGGCCGCTGCCTGACACAATCCGCTAGGCTCGCGTCTACCTCGGCTGGAAAGTGACACCCCAACCCCGATGCAGGGCTCGGTGACACTGCCCCGCAGAGGTCCCTTCTCTGCCTGCGGCGGAAGGAGGCTAAGGCAGGCGGCTCTCAGGCACCGCAGCGTGGATGTGCTCACTGTCACCTGCTGCTGTGTGTTTCAGGGTCCCCAGCTGTCAGCCACTCTGGGTGCTCTGGGATGTGGGGTGAAGTCCACCAGTGTCCCTTGGCCCCAGGGCAGTTCTGGCCAGCCAGGCCCCTTAATGGAGCTGATCTGTGACTTGTTGATTTCCCCTGAGCAAATAAGGCTTTGATGCAGTCCCAGCAAGAGTGGTTAGCTGATGAATTGACGAAAACTAATCAGCTTTATTGGGAAACAGGTTAAGGGCACAGGCGTGTCAATAACTCTCAGCCTGACCCCCTCGTCCATTAGCTGCGGCAGGCTGATTAGAGTGAGAAGACCCTCTCGCAGTTTGCACTGAAATTGCTTTCATAAACTCTCCATTATTAGCAGTCGATGCTAGCAGCTAATCTAGAGAAGACATCCAGGCACGTCACATCTATCATCCGGGTTTATGTATCATTATCTCATTTACAGAATGTCTCAGTGTAATATGTGTTTTTGGCAATAGGCTTGGCCCTGTGCCTGGGCTGCGTCGCTCTTTTTAGCTGCACAGTGGAGACCTCGGTAAGGGTCCGGTCCTTTCCTCACGGCCAGTCCTGGAAATTCGCATGGTCGGGAGAATTGGGAGCCACCCTGCACACACAACACACAACACACCCAGGCTCTCAATGCGACCACGCAGTCTCAGGAACTGACCTCCAAGCCTGAGTGCGTGGCTGTTACCCTCTCCTGCAAGTTTCTGGCCGAAAGTCTGGTTCTGTGTGTGCACCTCCAACCTGGGAGCCTGGTGTGAGTTCAAGGTTCTGCCCTGGCCCTGAATCTGCCACAAATTTGGGTGGCAGCGCAGGTGGCCAGGTTAGGTCCCAGTGGTGTGCTAGCTGCTCTCATCTGCTCTGGGAATAGGGCAGCATCCTCCTTCCTCCAGTCTCCACCAGCAGGACCGCGAGACTCAGTGACCAGCCACAAGCTTGGAAAAGACCTGCTTCCCTCCCTGGCTCCTGCCAACCAGCCTGACTTTCCCTTCTCTGGGCCTGCGGTGCAGTTCTCTTCCTCTGGTGGCAGCGGGGTCCCAGATGTGCCAGGACCGGGAGCTGGCCACCTGTTCTGTCCGGTAATTATTTTAATGCAAGGGGCCCAGAGTCACTGGGTTTGAGCCTCCTGCAGCGACAGACGGCTGCGGGCTATTGAGAGCTCTGGGCCTTTCAATGGAATTTCCCAGATGGGCCAAGGGGAGGCAGGGGCCGGCCACCAGGGCCCTTTAACGAGTTCATTAGCCAAATTATCTTGCCCGTAGCACAGGGCCCTGGAGACTGTGGGGGAGATGGAGGAGGGGTTCTCTTGGTCCCTCTTTCAGTCTTGGGTTTCTCAGGACCAGTGTGAGGAGTAGGGAGAACTGCCACCCCCTGGGTGTTGAAGAGAGAAGGCGCGTGTTGTTCAACTGCAAACCGACACTCCCTGGCACAACGGGTCAAATCCGCCAAGACCCTGTGGAGAAAACGTTATCAGAATCATGCAACAAGGAGATTTAATATAATAAGAAATGCAGTTGGCCCAGACTACCGATTGTCCACAACAGAGTGTCCTGCCCTCTGGAGACTTAGTTTGTCCATCTGCAGAGTAGGGGGTGGGGTGGAGGGCAGGATATGTCCTCACGGTGTGTGAGAAGCACTAGATGAGCCTTGCAAGAAGAAGGAGAAGGTACCTTGCAAGTGTGCCATGCGCCGGCTGTTCTGGCAGGCCTTGCAGCAGGCAGAGTCAGTTTAAATCTGGGTCCCCTCCTCACACTGCATGTGACCTTGACCTGTCAGGGCCTCACATTCCTCCTCCTAGGTAATTCCTCTTCCCTTCCCTGCCTGGTGGTGCAGGCCGAGCGTTCCTAACAGACCAGCTTCCCTTTGCCCTCCAGACCACATGCCACCCAAACCCAAGCTGTCCTAAGAGAGGTGCAGGCAGGGAAGGGGGGGAACCCAGCCAGGCCGGGGGGCAAGGACAGCCCTTCTGGGATTTCATGGCTCAGCTTTGAATCACACCTGTGGGAAGAGGTGTGGGCAGGGTCCAGGAGATGAACTTGACCACAGACACCATCTGCCCAACCTGAGACCCCCTCCCCCGGCTCTGGGGCCAGAGCAGAGGAGATCCCAGTCCTCTCCTCTCCCCCACCCTCTGCAGCCAGCAGCACAGCTTCTGCCATCTCAGCAACTACTAAATAGACCAATTAGCTAAGACTTCCTGCCATTATCTAACGTGGATTTGGACATTAGCGTGCTACTATTTGACCATAATTTCGAGTCAGAATGCACTAAAAAATTCACTCACTGAAGCATTAAAATGTTCCCGGGCAACATCTGTTTTTGTGTATTTGGGCTTCTTCCCTGTGTTTTGCCCCAAACTCACCAGCCTGTAGGCCAGTGTCACAGCCTAGCAGAACTGCCTGTCTGGTGTGACTTTCTCCTCCTCCTGCGGGGGTAGGCGGGTGACAGGTGGATTAGAAAGGTGTGCTAGTGGCCTCTTCAGACTTGCCATGAACACTGTGGAGGCTTTATGAAGTGGCCTTCAATCACTACGTCCCCGGAAGCTGGGCTTTTGTGAGGCACCCAAGCATGGCTAACGGTCTTAAAACCGATGTTCTGTGCAAGACTCACCAGCACTGGAGGTCAGATCTAGGTAGTTCAGAGAGGGCTGGTGCAGCGGCATTCTGACATAGCCCCCCCCCCCGTGTGCATTTGTTATCTGCCTTGATCCTGACAGTATGAAGTGAGGGGGCCACGCAGGAGCCTGCAATGACAGTGGGAATCCCCTAGCAAGGAGACAGTCTTCCTGGGCTGAGGGAGCTCCCCAGCATGGCTCAGAAGCTGCTGAGCCCCCTCACCTCTCCCCGTTTGTTTCTCCATGTGGCCCTGAGCTTCCAGTGTGTGCCAGGGAAGAAGTGCGGCCAGGGCTCAGCCCTGGGCCACCTGCTGGGCCCCCTTCTCTTCATGTTCAGGGAAGCTGGGCATAAAGCAGAGATCTTGGTATTGGAGACATTTCTGAAAATAGAAGGCCCAATTGTTTCAGGGTTTCGTGTGTTTATAAGCTGCAGCTTCTCCCTGATTCCTTACCAAGCCCTGTTTGGGCTCAAAGGGCAATATGATGTCCAGGTGTGCAGGGAAAGGCCAAGCAGGAGAGAGCTGGAGGTGGACAAGGCCCACCTGCGGTTTTAGTGTGTGTGTGTGTGGGGGGGTGTCTTCTGATGGCTGCATCATAGACTCCCCTTTCCAGACCCCTTTAAATGCCAGGCTCTAGGGTCAATGAGGAGGTCAGCAGATCAAAGGATGGCCCCTGGGGGCTCTGCAGGCAGGGTGAGTAGGGGAACTGATCAGAGCCCCCTCCCCTGAGCTCCTCTTCCGGTGACCCAGGTCTTCCCTTTGAGCCTGCTGCCCCCAGGCTGGGATGCTTACCCCGTAGCGGAGGCGGTTCTGAGCACTGATGTCTGTGGCAGGAACGAACGAGGTTGGGGCACCTCCCTGGGTCCCTACTGGCCCTCCTGCCCCATGGCTCTGAGACTTCTTGTGCCCACTGCCCTGACGTCGGTCACACAACACCCCAGCCTCATTTCCTGAAGGGAAACCTCTAAAGGTTCAGTGGAGATTGGAGTGTGTTGACCACCTTGCCCTCCAGCCACACAGTGCCCCCCTTCCCCTAGGCTCACCTCCTGTTGAGGACAGTTGTGCTGGCCACTTCTCACAGAGGGAAGAAGTTTACAGATGAGGAGTCAAGGGAGGAGACCTGCCTTCTGTCTGTGACGGTGAAGGTTTTCTCCCAAACCCTAACAGCTTCCCAACTTCAGGTGTGATTGCAGATGAACGGGAATAGATCCTTTTATGCATGTATACACTACTGAGAACTTCCAGGCAGGGAGGGGCCACGATGGGAGCCCCATCAGGGAACCTGGCCTCCCTAGGGAACCTGCTCTAAGGACCAGATTCTGCTACCTGGGGATCCAGGGTTAGGAGCACTGTGTGGAGCAGACTTTTGATCCCTCATTGTGGCCCTTCCCAAGACCCAAGCCCAGATCCAGTCTTCCCCAAAGCCAGCGTGATTGGTTAATACAGATACAGGGAACAGGAAGAGACCCAGTACACATGGTAAACCACACATTGTAAACCACACAAAGACCCCAGACTTCCGGAGCACTCCCTCTCTCCACACTCATCTCTCTCCATACAATTTACAGAGCATCTCCAATGTGTGTTCACCGATTCTCAAATGGAAACAGAATATATAACTACGTTGAAGCCCTGTGGCCCCACAGAGTCCATCTGGCTACCCCAGCTCTTCCAGACAAAGAAACAGTCCATCAAGTCAGGGAGCCTGGATGAACCAAGTTGCAGTCAAATGGGCCCTTGGCATGATCCCTCTGCCCACAGGTGGTAGGGATCAGGTGGGGCTGGACCAGGTGGACCTGCACTCATGGGTGGTCCCAGAAGTGGTTGGAATGGCAAGTGCTATCCCAGGTCCAGACTGGTGTGTGTGTGTGTGTGTGTGTGTGTGTGTGTGTGTGTGTGTGTTGGGGGGAGGGGTTGAACATGGTTTTTGCAGAAAAGGGTGCAAATAATCCCTCTGGGAGTCATGAGAATTCAGGGTGATTCGGATGAGGAAGTGTGTGGCTTGACCAGTCTACATGGCACCTATCACCAGCTAGAACAACCCTGGCAGTGCCCATTTTAGGTCAGAAAGATGAAAGGAAGTTCTCTGAGATCCATCTTGGGAAATTTCTTCTGCAGACCCTCTCTTCTTCCCTCTTAAAATCCCTCCTCTTGGGACCAACTGATCTGTCCCCAAATGGGGTGATGAGGTGAGGAAAGGCAGTTCAGACTGGGAGCCAAGTCCTTCAGGTGAAGGGGCCAAGACTGCACTCCCCGGGCCCCCAGAGAGAGCAATCCTTATTCTCCAAGGGCTTCTGACCCAGAACAGGATGCTAAGAATCTCAGGCCTCCCCCATGGGAATGAATGGGTGGGAAACAGAACAAATATCCACAGCAGGTAGGCAGCAGGAAGGACCTCTCAGTCCTCCCCAGGCTTAACTATAGGTGAGTCTCCACCTCCTGCAACCTGAACGCTAGAAAATGGAAATGTCTAAAGATCCTTCTTTGGGGCCACAGCCAAAATGAAGGAGATAACTACAGAAAGCACATGGTAGGTATTCAAGACATGTGCTGCTCTTGAGCGTGCTCTTCAAACCCTCTCAGGTAGGACTACACTCCTATCACCCCAAGACTTTGCATCTAAAGACAGGACAAAAACAGTGGAGATGCTATCTTCTGTTTATCGGTAATTACCTTTGGGAAAGCTATATAGCATTTACCCCGAGCTGCTTCTGCTACCCTCCCAACCTTCCACCCAGTACTGTGTGTCTCAGAATTACCCTGTTATGATGAAAAAGAAATACAACTCATGCCAACAAAGTTGATGTATCAGTTTTCACCTAAGTAAAAACCTAAGTCTTTTGAAGAGAAATTACATGGTCCTTATATTTACTTTTTAAAAAATCCCTCTTGCGCAATCTGACCTGCTATTTTTAAAGTTTGCCTGGAAAGACTTTTCCCTTGGTCCCCACCCTTCCCACAGCCCCTTCCTGTGCTTTTACTCCCCTCTCACCTGCCTAGGAAGCCACAGCTTTAGGAACTGACACTCCCTCCCTTATGCCCTGCCTGTTTGGGAAAGATAACTGTCTAATGGAGCTATTGATCCAGCCTGGTGTTGGTGACCTGTTGACTTCCCAACCTGCCTGTTGATTCTTTAGACGTCCTTAGAAATCTTTTTACTGTAAATATTTGATGTGTGTTTGTGTATTGGGGGGATGAAGTCTGGATTCTCATTCCACTGCCTCGCTCAGTCACGGGAAACCCCTTCTCCCGGGTTTTCCGGCTGTTGCCCGCTTCTCCCTCCCTCCAGCTCCTAGGGGCTAGCCAAGTCAGGAGGGGCCGACTTGGGGATGACTCCCGGCCCGGTGCTTTTTAGCTCAATGGTAGGGGGTGGTCTCCTTCACGTCCATCAGCATCCCTCCGCAGAGAGGAAGAGCTTTGCCAATGTGGTCCCACTCCACGGCCCCTGGATGATGTCTCCAAGCAGATGTGGGTTCTGCAGTCCAAGGTGCAGACTCTGCGCTCTTCGCCTTGGCTGGGGTAGGGCTCCCAGCGACCATCTGTGGAAGCCAACTGACGCTCATGTTTACACCCCCAATCCTGGACGCCCACACACCTGAAACGTAGGGGACTTCCCAGAGCAGATAAAAAGATTCAACCTGCTCAGGGTGGGACCCCGACACTCCCCGCCGCGCCTGGAGGCCCTGGAGCAGGAAGAAGCCGGAACCACACTGTCGTCCCTGCGCTTGTCGCGGTCATTTAGCAGAGCAGCCAGATTTGGGCGCATCGTGGGTGTTCAGTAGCGCACCCGACTCCCGAGGCAGAAGAGGACAAACTAAGAGGCGCTGCGGAGGCCTCGAGGACTAGCCCTGCTGCCTTCGTAAGGCGCGAGGCCAAAATGAGACGAGGTGTCTAGCCACCGGGCACTCACGGGGACCCAGGGGCCACACACGGGAGGGCAGAGAGAAAACAGGGGTTGAGCCTGAGTCCTCCAACCCCAGTCGCTGTCCCCGCCCTGCCACCTCGGCTCAACACCCTGGGCTGTTTAGGACCTGGAGGCGCAGGGGCGGGGCGACAGGCGGCTGGACGGTGACAGGTGCGCCCCTCGGCCAATCGCTGGGCTGGCGCCCCTCCTCGGCCCCCGCCTCGCGCGCCAATCCGAGGCCGCGCTGAGCTTCAAGTGCGCGGAGGGGCGCGGGTCCGCGCCACGGCGCCAGCGGCCTCGGCGCGATAGCCTGCGGGCTGGGACCCAGAGTCGGGCGCCCGGGCCCAGACGCACCGAAGCGGTCGCGTGGGAGTTTGTCCGAGTGCGAGCGCGTGTGAGCGCGGCCCCAGCGGGGTTCGCACGGAGAGGCGCCTGGAATATGATAGCCGTCCGCTGAGTTTCCGGCGGTGACTTCGATTCTTGGCAAATACTCACAATAACCATACCGAGCCCCGGGGCTTGCCACCGTCGGGCACAGACTCCGTGAGCCCGCACACGGCCGCGACGTCCACCACCGGGCCCTGATTGCCAACCCCAAACGAGCAGATGGAAAAATCCAAAAATTTCCGCATCGACGCCCTGCTGGCGGTGGACCCCCCGCGAGCCGCCTCCGCGCAGAGCGCGCCGCTGGCCTTGGTCACCTCACTCTCGGCCGCCGCAGCTGGACCCGGCGGCGGCAGCGGCGGCGGGGCGAGTAGCGGGGCAAGCGGCAGCTGCAGCCCCACATCCTCCGAGCCCACCGCGGCACCCGCCGACCGCCTGCGCGCCGAAAGCCCGTCTCCCCCGCGCCTGCTGGCAGCGCACTGCGCGCTGCTGCCCAAACCCGGTTTTCTGGGTGCGGGCGGCGGTGGCGGCGGCGCGGGCAGCGGGCCGGCGGGGCCCCACCACCACGCTCACCCGAGCGCCGCCGCCGCTGCCGCTGCCGCTGCCGCCGCCGCTGCCGCAGGGGGCCTGGCGCTGGGGCTGCACCCCGGGGGCGCGCAGGGAGGCGCGGGCCTCCCGGCGCAGGCGGCTCTCTATGGCCACCCAGTCTACGGCTACTCCGCGGCGGCGGCGGCGGCGGCGCTGGCCGGCCAGCACCCGGCGCTCTCCTACTCATACCCGCAGGTGCAGGGAGCGCACCCCGCGCACCCCGCAGACCCCATCAAGCTGGGCGCCGGCACCTTTCAGCTGGACCAGTGGTTGCGCGCATCCACCGCGGGCATGATCCTGCCCAAGATGCCGGACTTCAACTGTGAGTACCCGCGCAGCCCTGGCTGCCTGTCGTGCGCATCCTTCTCTACCCCGCACCTCCTGGGTCTCTGCGCTGGGCCCCCAACGAGCTGTGGAAGTGCAGTGAACCGTCTCTGCTCTGCCTCGGGCCTGTGAGGCCCCAAGCGGGTTCCGCGGTGTAGAAGTGGAGGCGAATTATTAAAATGGCCACGGCGAAGGCCTTGCCTTCTCTTCCTCTCTTAACGGGAAGGGGCCGCAGGAGGTGTGAGACTTGAATCTAATGATTAACCTGCAGGCTAGAGGAGAAGGAAGTGGCGAAGGAAGCCAGCAGAAGAGCTCCCTGAATTAGGCAGGCCTGGGAATGGGGGGTCACTGAAACCAGGGGCTTTTCCCTGGGAAAACGAACGTGGCCTGGTCCCCCCTTGCTGGGCTATTGAAAGACCCTCAGCCTCTCCCAGGAGAGGGAGATCCTGGAACAGCAAGAAAAGGGGGCTCCTAGGAGCTCATGGCTGCAAGGCCAGGGCTCAGGCAATCCCCTGGCCCTTGCCCAGGCACTACCCTCCTCCAGAAGAATGCTGGGTCTCCTTGTGATGTCCTGAAGGCCTTGTGTGGGATTCTTAAGCAGCAGGTACCTGCCCCAGAATCGGGGAGCCCATCAATTAGGAGCCCCTCTCCCAGGTGGGAGCAAGCCCAGGAGTCCCTGGGCTGCCTGGGCCTCTTAGCCATCCCCAGGGGGACACCTCCTGAAGGCCAGGCCAGGTTCTGGCTTTACTGGCAATCAGGACTCAGTGGGCAGGCACTCATCTCAGGCTCCCCTGCTTGGCATCCCACCTGGGTAGGATGGCTTAGAGTTAGGCCAGAACAGAAGATGTATATGGCTTTATGCTTTCAGCCGCCAAACACCCAAACAAAGAGACCCCATTGTTTCCGTCTGAGTGGATTTGTTTAGACTGGGGGATGAAGGCACAAGAGGGGGAAAAGCAAAAGAGAAAACAGAAATAAACACTTGCCAGGATTCAGATTCCTCTGTTAGAAGCCATGGTTGTGACTAAACAGAAAAGCCAGGACCCCAGAGGGCTGGAGAAGTCACAGGGGGGTGAGAGAATCCAGCCTGCTGTTTGTCCACAGCACCCCCACCACGTTCCCCAAGCGTGGCTCCCAGAAGGCCTTACTGACCACCCATCCCTGTCTTGAAGAATCAGCTCCTACCTGAAAAGAAGGGGAAAGCCTCTTCCTCACATCAGGGGGAGGGCTGAAGCTCAGATATCTCAAACTGCTGGTCCTGCCCATTAGGCCCAGGGTACCCTCTGGGTCTGGACACTGAGCCCAGCAGATCCCATCTGATGCAAAGCCACCCATGGCTTTCCTGTAGCTTTATGACCTGCATTGCCCAAAGCCTGGGGTTCTGGTTGTCCACTGAGCAAGGCCTGGTCTCCATACAGGCCTCCTGGAGCATAGGTTCCCTGGCCACCCAGGTGCTTTCTGGGCCTTCATGGGACCTAAGGTCAATTAAAATGGAATTCCCTTGCCAACACACCTCATCATCTCTAATTCCTAGTCTTGGTGAAATTAAACACACAGCCAGTTCTAAATTTGGAAAAGGAACCCCAGCTCCATGATCCTGAAGGGCAATAAGAAATGCAGGCTAGGAAAATAGTGTTCCAAGAGGCTCCCCTCTGGCCTCTGGACCCTGCCTGGGTTCCTTTAGCTGGTTGTCTCTGCCCATGGGATGGCACTTCCTAAAGGGTCCCTTCCAGCCAGTGTTTTAATTAAAGTTCTAATGTCTTGTCAAGTTGGGAATTCGCCCTTGTTTAACTAAAGCAGGGGGCGTGGGCCTGCCTATAAAGCAAATTGCCCGTCCCCGGGGAGCCTGAGCTCATCCCAGCCGGGCTGGCCTCTTTTCTTTCCTTTGCTTTCTTTCTTTTATTGTCTAACACTTGTCAGACTCCTGGGAAATCAAGGGAAGTCTCGTTTTGAGGTCATAAAATTCTCTGTGATGTAACCGTGAGAAATTATGTAAATAAAGCCGACAGGCCTCTGGAACACACAGCAAGCCACCCACCCACGCCTTGGCCTTTAATTTGGGTAATGAGAATTATCCTGAAAAGGCTTCCAATCTCCTCTGGCTTTGTCCCCTGCAGCTGAGGAGGGGGTTGTCAAGAATACTTGAAGCAGGGAGGGTCCTTAACGAACACAATATCTAGGTCCCAGGTTTGGTCTCTTCCCATCGCGTTTCTCCCTCCCTTTTTTTTTTTTTTTTAAATTTTTGTTTTGTTGTTATTGGTTGGCTTTGGCATTCTCCTGTTCTGTTTTAAGGAGGTGGTGGTGGGAACCCTGCACCCTCAGGACCCCCTTCTCTTCAAACCGGTGTGGATTTGGGCAGTGAGAACAGGGAAGGAGGGGGGTTCCCCTGGGCCCTCTTCTCTCGCCTTCTGGTCAACCCTCTTCCCACCAACCTACCCACTCGGGCAACAGGCTTTGCCCCAGACAAAACGATTGGGTCTAGTTAAACCCAGTCCCTGCAGTTCAACCGGGGGTCCTGGGTCCCTTCTTCCTTCGGAGTGGGCACTGAAGCGAGGGGCGAGCTCCGGCTCCGCTGGGCGGGCACTTGGCGGTGGGGCCTGGGGGGAGGGATACGGCAGCCGTCTGAAGGAGCGGCAGAGGACGGGGCGGGCCGCGGCCTCACACCTGCTCGGTCCTCAGCCCAGGCGCAGTCGAACCTCCTGGGGAAGTGCCGCCGGCCGCGCACGGCCTTCACTAGCCAGCAGCTGCTGGAGCTGGAGCACCAGTTCAAGCTCAACAAGTACCTGTCCCGGCCCAAGCGCTTCGAGGTGGCCACCTCGCTCATGCTCACCGAGACCCAGGTGCGCCGCCTACCCACCGCCCTAGCGCGTCCTGGGCTCCCGGGGCTGCTGTCGCCTCTGTTGTCAGGGGGATCTAGGACCGTGCCTCTTGACCCCAAGGGTGCGGACTGTGAATTGAAAGTCCGGCGAGGCTCCCCATTAGCAGGCGAGTCTCTGCCCGCGATAGGCGTCTGTTCCAGTAGGTTGGGGCGAGGACCCAGATCTGCATTTAACTTCCCTCCGCTCCCCATTCTCAAGCGAGTGTTCCGCGGGTTTTGTCCCAGAAAGAGAGGAGGGGACATTCTGAGATTGTATTAAAGAGACCTGCCCCGCTGCCCTGACCTCTCCGCAGAATGCTGCGCGGTAGAAAGTGGCTGGCCCGGGGAGGTGGGGACACCTATAGTCCGAGCTTCCCTGGGCCCCCCAGCCCCGCTCTGGGTCTGCTGATGAGTAGGGGAGGGGAGGAACAGTTGGGAGCCTCTGCTGGTCCGAGGTTCCCCAGACCCTGGAGAGGAGACTGGGGACGGAGGTGCGGGTTTCTCACGCCTGCTTCTGCTCGCAGGTGAAGATCTGGTTCCAGAACCGGCGGATGAAATGGAAGCGCAGCAAAAAGGCCAAGGAGCAGGCGGCGCAGGAGGCCGAGAAGCAGAAGGGCGGCAGCGGGGGCGCCTGCAAAGGCGGCGCCGAGGAGAAGGGCGAGGAGGAGGTGCTGGGGCCGCCGGCGTCTGGGGACAAGGCCAGCGGCCGTCGCCTGCGGGACTTAAAGGACAGTGACCCCGAGGAGGACGAAGACGAGGACGACGAGGACCATTTCCCCTACAGCAACGGCGCCAGCGCCCACACCGTCTCCTCCGACTGCTCCTCGGAGGAGGACTCGCCGCCCCCGCGGCCGGGCGGGCACCAGCCCCCGCCCCAGTAGGAGTCCGCGGCCGGCGCCCACCCTCCTCGGACCAGCAGTCCGTCTGCGCGGGGCCTGGGGCTTCCCTTCTGGGTCAGGGCGTTCTGACAGCGCTAGGGAGACCCGGCGGCTCCAGGTGGAACCGTGGTTCTGTTAATTTTGGGTAGTGTTGGCGGGAGGTGTTTGGGAGGCCTCCCGTCTCCCGCGTCTGAGAAGGCGGAAACCGACAGTGTTAAATGACCTCTGAAACTTGAAACCTTCTCTGGAAATGCCATTCTGATGAGTATTGGAAAGGGTTTTATGCTGATGTATCTTATGGGGAGAAACGTGTGCCATGAGCAAACTGCTGGAAATTTCAGAACTGTACTGTCTTTATTTTTGTATATTGTATTTATATATAAAGAAAGAACCGTCTACTTATGCATGCTAAATTATTATTTAGCTTCTCCCATCGCCCAGGATGGAATGTAAAATAAAATGGTTTTCTACTTGATAAGAGTGCAGCTCTCTGGGGCAGTCTCACTGCCGCGGTTGCGGGGAGGGGAGGTTTCTACCCCAGAACTGACAGCAGAGTGTGTGAATCGGAAGCACAGTGGCTGTCAGCACCTGAGACCCAGTGGGACCTGACTCTGGTGGGGAGTGGGCAGAGGGGTGTCCCAGGTGTGAAGTGTGGGTAAAGTTCCGAGGCCAGGTGTCAGAGCGCTGGTGCTGATTCACCCCTGTCCTTGGCACATCTGGGTGTGTGTACTACCCTATTCCCTTGGTGGTTCAGAAATGAAACTACACTGAATGTTTTGGAAAAGAAGCTTCAAATGAGAGACTGGTACATGGGGGTCGGCCCAGCCCTAGGCACTACTGAAGCGTATTTCCCAGAATGCTCTGACTTGAGCAGCGCCTCTCTTTCTCCTCCACCCCGGCCTGCCTTCCCTGCAGGCAGACCATTTCTTGGGCTGGCCTGGAACGGTTTTCTTGGATCTGTGCGAATGTCCGAGAGGGCAGCCGCAGGCTGCAAGAATGCTGCTGGTCAGGACTGCCATGGCTATGGGTTAATAAACCCTGCAATGTGTGCCATCAATCAAGGGCCAGCCGCCCGCTGGCCATGTGCTGCACACATGCGGGCCCAAGCCAAGGCCCACGGGACCTTGCGCTGTCCCTCCCTGCCTGGACGCGCAAGCCGGCCGCCCAGCGGACCGTGCTGGTACTCGGTTCCTGCTGCTGACCCTGTGGGCTCATCTAGGGATGCCGCAGGAGCCTTCCTTCTGTGGGTCACTTTCTCACCTGGGCCTGGGCCTGGGCCGCAGCCCCTCCCGCCTCTCCCTGCCCTTTCCCAGCTGATGGATGAGTTCAGAGGGCCTGGCGTTTCATTTGGGTGATTACCGCGGGGTGCATGGGGCACTCAGTACCTCAGAGCCGGGCGAGATTAATATCCTCCCTGGCAGCTCATTATCACCCCGGGCTTCTGCGTCCCACCCGACGGCGGGGCGGGGGCGGGGGCGAGGACAGCGAGCCAGGCCGAGCCGCTGCTGCACGCACGCGCCCGGCCGCGGGGCTTCGGCTGCCTTGGGGTCCACAGTCGCTTTGGGGGACTGGGTTTGCGACTGGTGGGGAAGGTTGAGGGCCCGCGGAAATGGAGGGGGAAAGTCAGAGGGCAGCGGAGGGGAGAGGGCGGACGTCTTTGGGGGTTAAAAAACGGCAACCTGTACACGTCTTCGTTAATCTCTACCACATTGGCAGGTCAGCCTGAAGCGATCTCCTCTCTGGCGGCTCCACATCTGGGGGTTATTTCCCTCCAGCTCAGCCGCCCCCAACCCAGAGAAGCCAGGAAAGCGGGGCCGGGCTTAGAAAGTGGTTCAACATCCGGCCCTGGGACCCCGGGCGGGGGTCCCAGCCAAGGTTTTGTCCCTCTACCCCAAGGCAAGAGCGGCCCTGGAGGGAGATGGGTCGCCCAGCCCCCGCCCGTCCTCCTGCCGAGCAAGGCCGGGTTTGGCGCGGGACCGGCCAGCGGCCCAGCTCCTGCAGCGCCGCTTTAATCGCGGCGGAATTTATCTCGCTAATAAATTTAATGATCAATTCGTTCTTGTCACAGTAGCTCTTCCCCAAATCAATTATAGCAAATTTAAATATAATCACTGGCTCGTCCTCACCCACTCCGGGCACGGCGCACAATTCATTCCGCCTAATGAACGCCGCCGGCCCCGCTCCGCCTAGCTCCAGGGCGCGCCCCCATCCAGGCAACGCGTGCCGCGTCCGGACCTGGCTGGGCCCGGGGCGGGCCGCCTCCGTACCTGGCCTCCCACCTGGAACCGCACCGCGCCTCGAGATGGCCCCGCGCTCAGGAGGTCTCTGCAGCCCCACGGCGGCTCCCCGACCGAGCCATCCGGTCTAGGCCGAGGGAGCCCAGAGGGTGGGGATTCCAGGCTTTGTTCCCAGGCCGCCCCACCTCCCCTCGGAAGCCCTTTGGCTCCTCCGTCCGTGGACTGTGCGGTCTCTCTCCACCCTAGACGCCAGCCTGGTGCGCTGCCTTGGCACTGAGATGCGGGGCCAGGAGTCCTATGGAAGGCACTGTCCAACGCTGACCCAACCAGGGGAACCCCAGCCCGGACCCTTGCCCGAGGAAGGGACCGACCTATTGGTACAGGGTTTTGTTGTTGTTTGTTAGTTTTGTTTTTGTTTTTTTATTCTCATGAGAGGTTCTAACAACAGTACGTGGGTAAAGTCCTCCTAACTGGAGAAATCATCTACAGGTCCCCTCCAGACAGTGCAGGGTCACCCTCCCGCCCAGCCCCTGGTGAGAGGACATCCAGGGAAACAATAGGAAGTAGAGGAGATGGCCCCAGGTGGCAGTCAGCTTGGAAAGAGGACTGAGGCTGTGACCCCAAAGCCCAGACAACAAAAGCAAAAATAGACAAATGCAACTACATCAAACTGGACAAGCTCTGTGCCACCGAGGGCAGCCCAGGGAGGAAGAAAGCCTCTGCAAACCATATCCATGTGATGATTGGCATGGAGCCTGTGAAGAACTACCACAGCAAAACCAAAGGATGCGGCTTCACCCAGCACCGAAGAGGAGAGAGACATTTCTTCAAAGACCCACAAATGGCTAAAGAGAGTAGGAAGAGATGGTCACCAGGGAAACGCCAATCAAAACCTCTGAGATCCCACTTCAGGAATTCATTAGGGTGGCCAATTAAAAAAAAACAATGACACATAATAACAAGTATTTCAAAGATTTGGGGAAGTCGGAGCCCTGGTGTACTATTGGTGAGAATGTAAAATGGAGCAGCCGTTAAGGAAAACAATATAGAGGTGTCTCAAAAACTGAAAAATAGAACCATCCTAGGGTCGGGCAGTGAGCAGTCCCGGTTCTGGTATAGATCCAAAAGAACTGACGTCAGACTCCTGGAGGACCGGTCAGGTCACCACACAATGGCCGTCAGCAGGTGGGCAGGTGGGCAGGTGGGCAGGTTGGTAGATGTGCACAGGGGAGCAGATTCCGCTTCAACTGAAGGAACACTTGTCACAAAGTAAGCCACCACCTGGAGGAGTGCGAGGACGTCGTGCGAAGTGAAACCAGCCAGTCCCAGATCAATGCTACCTTTCAGAGCGGCGTCCAACCCCTGGAGAGTGGAAGGGTGGCCGCCTGGGGCCCTGAGGAGGGGATGGGGAGCTGGTTGAGTGGGGCGTGGGCAGGCGGCAGGCTCCGGGATCTGGGGCCCACCGGGCAGCTTATAGTCAGCCCGTGCGCTGGGCGCCTGAAAACAGCCACTGCTGTTTTCACGGGTTTTCTTTCTTCCTTTCTTTTTCATTTTCTCCCCCCCCCACACCCCCGCAGCGCTGGGGACGAACCCGGCGCCGAGCGACGGTCCCAGTCCTCAGAGGTTTCCTCTCCTCCCTCCTTCTTCCTCCCTCTCCCCTCCCTCTCCGCTTCTCCTTTTCACTCCTCACAAAGGCTAAACCTGCGGTTCCCGGGAGGGAGACCCCGGCCCAGCGCCTGCGGGTGGGCCTCTGCAGAGCGGATCTGGCTGGTTCCGCGGGGCACCCCGGGCACACGGGTTAACGAAGCCGGCGGACTGCGCTGTCCCCCAGGGACACAGGGTCGTTCTCGGGCCGACCTCGGGCCGGAAGTCCTCAGGACGCGGGGGCTGGCCAGGTGGGGACCCCAGGGTGGGAGAGGCCTCCAGACGCACTGAGGGGAGGTTGGGTGACCGTGGAGAGGGGACCCAGGGACCTCTGGGGGTCAGCGCAGGGCGTGGGCGCCGGAGAAGGGCGCTCCCCGGCCTGGGTGTCAAAGTCCTGCGGGGCATTGTGTCTCCCTCAATAAAACCAATCCCTCTGGAGGTGTGACCGCCACCCGGCAGGCCGCAGTGTTCCGACTGCAGGGCGAGTGTTTTTCAGATTTGGCTTTTATGGTCGGATTAAAGTTTATTTTCCATAATAGGACACCTAATAAAACGCACAAGGCCGGGCCGGGCCTCCAGCTGTGGCCTCGTTTAACACTCGCACTTCGTAAATCTCCCCAGGACGCGCAGGTGTGCGGCGCGCGGGCGGCGGCCGGCGGCGACCCGGGAGCTCGGCCCGCGGCTGCCGGGCGGGCGCAGCGAAGGGCCGCGAGGAGCGGGCGGGTCCGAGCCCCGGGCAGCGTCCCGGGGGCTCCCGCCCGCGCCCGGCCCCGCGCCGACCCCGCATTCCGCTGCCCGCGCACCTGCCGCCCCGCCCCGTGTACACACCGGGCCGGACAATGTGCGCTCCTCCGGGCCATTGTCCCCGGCGGCGCTCGGGGCGGGACAAAGAGAGATCCCCTCCCGCGGCCGCGGCGAGGGCGGGCGCGGTTTACCCAGCTGGGGGAGGAACAAAGGCGCGCGCCTTATCTCCCCGCCGCCCAGAACTCCGCGCAGCGCCGCTCGGGGTCAGACCGGGGGCGCGGGGCGGGACCCCTGGGTGCCACCTGAGCTGTCCCTGCCGCCGCTCGTTCCAGGAAGCGGTGACCCCACGGGCTTTCCAGTCCCTAGGGCCTCTTCGCGCAGGGCGCTGCAGGAGGCTCCCGGGGCAGGAGCCGTGCTGGGCTGCGGAGACCCTGGTTCGTGCCCTGCGCGAAGGTTCCCCGTGAGGAGTTGGGGCGCCAGGGGAGAAAACGCAGAGGCAGGGCCGGCGCAGTGGAAGAGCAAGGCCACCCCACGTGTGGAGCCGGCGCCCCTGGTCAATGTTGAAAGCTGACCCAGTCTCATGGGGGTGCTCCATGCTGAAGCTTTGGTATTTGTTGATGTGTTTTAATATTATTGCAGGTCATTTCCCCGATTGGTATCTTTTCTCTTAATCATAAAAATTCCTGTTATATGCTGATATTTAATAAAAGAAGGGGGCAGAATATATCAATTTGGGGGCAGAGAAGGACAGCCCTCCTCTGGTGGGCTCCCAGGCTGCCCAGCTTGATCCAGGGCTCATCTGCCTCATCTCTCAGTGTCCCTTCCTGCAAGCAGCAGCCCACCTCTCAGGCCTGGGTGGCCCTGGTCCTGCACGTCAGGACTGTATATATATAGTACCAGGGATTAAACCCAGTCACTGAGGTACATCCCCAGCCTTTTTTACTTTTTATTTCAACACAAGGTCTCACTAAGTTGCTTAGGACCTTGCTAGGTTGCTGAGGTTGGCCTCAAACTTTCCATCCTCCTGCCTTAGGTCTAAAATTGCTGTCATTACAGGTGTGGCCACCACATTGGCTATTGTACATGTTATCTTTCAACTCATGGGTCAGTTTAGCGTCACGATGGATTCATTCCAGATGTTTATATTCATGCATGTCTTCAGATTAGGTACCTTTTTTTTTTTTTTTAGATTAGGTACCTTTAAACAGCATCTTTTTCATCTGCAAACTAGAGATTATTTCATACTTCTAGGATGCCCTGTCTCCAGACCCACGTGACACAGGAGATAGCAGGGCCTACAGGGGCCTGGAGTGCTAAAGAAAGGGCGCACAAGTAGCTCAGCTGGCCTGGGAAAGGGAGTATGTGAGGGAACGGCTTTGTAGGGATTCTTGGAGTCCAAGAATAGTACGCAGGAGGAAAACATGGGGTGAGACACTACCAACCAGGTGGCCCTGGGCACGAGGATCCAACTCCCTGTGCCTCAGTGTCCTGCTCTGACAGGACACTGTTGCCACACCTGTCTTATCTGCTGGCTACAGGATTATCTGACCTCTGCAAGGGGAGAAGTCTGTCTCAAAGTGTGCAGCCACACTCATTAGCTTCTGAGGTGCCCCTGGGGAGTCTCATCTTGGGGTGTGCCTGCAGGGGGCACAGGCACCACAGGCCACCCTGTCCTGACTCTGCAGCAGGTCACACCTGTGCCAGCCGCTGGATGCTCCTCCTGCAGCAGAACCTTGAGAGGTCCTTCCCATCTCTCCTGCCTTTCTGTGGCTGTGTCCTGCTTGACCTGTGGGACACTTGCAAATAGATGAGACTGGAGCCTTTAAAATCAGGCCTCGTTCCTTCACTTGCTGCCCTTGGTGACCAGTTGTCATTGGAGGGGCAGGGCTGGCCAGAGACAAAAACCTCCACTGACCTACAGCAGCCGCACCGGTGATGCCTGCTGACCCTTTGAATTACCAACAGCCACGAAAAGGTGAGTAGACAGGATAGCTGTTGTCCTGCACCCCTGCTCCCGGGGCTGCATGCTGCTAGGGACAGCTGGTCAGGACCCATTTGGCACAGCTCCTGCCTTCCAGCCAAGCCCTCACAGATGTGTCAGAGAGCTCTGCCCCGCCAACGGCTACCTGGACCACTGCCTTATTGATTTAAGTAATATTTATTGAGTAAGTCTCAGGTACCTGACACTGCTGGACAGCACAGCTACAGTGTGAGCGATGGACCTCCCCTGCTGAGCGGACTGTGGGCCAGGGCTGCCCGGGAGGAGCATGTGGACAGTGTGTCTTCTTTAGTGCTTGCTGTGGAACCTACTCTGCCGCTGCACACCTGTTGGCCACTTTAGGGGAAGGGACACATCAGGTCAGGGTGACTTCAAGGACAGAACAGCCAAACACCAGTGGTGACAGGCAGAAGTTCATTCCTCCCTCCTGAAGACACAGCCTTTCGCATCTGGTCTGCTGGCCTCTGGTCCTGGAGACTCGGGTGCTTCTTTTTGTCTCTTTGTGCACCTGAAACACACAATTTTCCTTCCCTGACCCATGATGGCAGCCTGGCTCTGTGTCCAGCCAGCAAGGGTCAGGAACCATGAGTGTGAACCTCGCAAGGGTTAGAAAGTGGACGCTGACCTCCACTGCACTGGTGAGGGCTCACAGCACTAGGGGCTACAGCGACTGAGTCTGCAGGAACACTGGAAACCAGCCATCCTGTTTGGTTGGCCATGGACCCGACTGAAGTCTGAGGTCCAGTACTGAGGACAGAGGGGTGGACATCGTTGGAAAACACCAACTCTGCACACACATTGGTCTGATTCTTTTCTGTTGGAGTATTGTATAGTGTCGTCCATTTTAACCATTTAGGGGGCATTCCGTGCCCGGAGCACATCTACAGTGCTGAGCAGCCATCACCACTCTTGTCCTTGCCCCAACCTCACTCCCGTGCCCAGGAAATGACTGCCCCTGCACAGGCCCCAGTGACCTCTGCCCTGCTTTCTGTTCCTGCGAAGCCGCCTGTCCAGGTGCTGGCCTCTTTTCTAACTTCCCACGGTATCCACATAAAAGGGACCCGACAGGTTAGGCTGGGATGTCTCTGTTGGGTGAGGGGTTCTCCAGCTCAGCAAGGCCATCACCCTCTGTAGCGTTTCTACATCTAACTCAGTGCGCCAACTCCTGCCCACTGGGTCATCCCCAGAGGGGTCCTGAGCCAGGGGAGCCAGGGAACCGGTGGGTGGCGTGATCTGGGGGGACTGCGAAGTTCTTTCCCTGGCAGAAGTTCCCCTTTGGGAAAGAGCCAGTGTCCACAGCCCAGGGCCCTGCCGTGCTGGAGGAAGGCTGCAGGCAGGTGGCCCTGGCAGGTCCTCAGAGGCCCTCCTTGCCCGGTGCACTGCCAGGAGCCTCACACTTGCCAGAAGGACCTGCGCCCACCTGGGAGTGCACCACCTGCTCCCCTGCTGCAGGGGCCAGGGCGTCACTCCAAGCACTGGCTCCTGGTGCCCCCAGGGTCGCCACCAGCCCAGGCCCCCACATCTCACACCTCCAGTTGGGAGCCTTCTCCCCCCTATCTTTGTAAAACAAAGTAATTCACTTTTAATGACTCTGTTGTTTTCTTTCCCAGTTCTATTGGGGCAGATAATGTCTGAGGCCCCCCCATGGGTTAAACCACCGTGACCTTCATAATCAGAGAACAGAAACAAATTATATTTGCTCATAAATGTCACTGGGTCTCCAGGGCCCAGCTGCCTCCTAATCACAGATGCTGTGATAATATTTTGCTTTCATCAGGCCTCTGGCACACAGGTGACAAAGTGCTTCATTGTGCCCTGGGCCAGGAGAGCGCCCCAGCATGGAGTCATTTCCCACTGAAGCTGCAGTGGCACTTGGGGCCCTGGGACACTCTCACGCTCTTGGTGGCAGGCAGAGGAGATGCAGAGATCACTGAGATCTGACCCTGGGGGGATCATGAGCTCCTAAGGCCTTCCACATGGTGCCAAGAGGGGCGGGCGGCAGTGCAGCAGGCCTGCAAGGCCCCTGAGCTACGGCTGGACGCGACACCAGGACTCCCGGCTGGCCACCGTGCTATGCAGGGACTCAAGGCCCTCTTGGCCTTGAGTGGTCTCTACTTGACCTGCCACCTTGTGCTTCACGGCCGGCCGGGGAGGAGAGGCCTGGTACTCTTGAGGGTGGCCCGGGAGTGGCTGGGTCTTGTCCCAGGGAAGTGCAGCTCCCAGCAGGTCTGGAGGCAGCACCCGGGAGGGGACTCTTCAGGCCCTTGAGTGGAGGGCCCTGGACGGTGACAGATGGTAAAGTGGAGATGCCAGGACTTCCTGACTCCTCCCGGAGGCGCCAGTGCTGTGGAAGACGGTCCTGGCCAAGGCCTGCTGGAACAGCACCCTCCTGCCGTCCCCTCCCAGGCCCGCCCTCATCAGCCCTGCAGCTCCACCTGGTGCAGCTCTGGGCTACAGTGGAGGCAGGTCCCCACCGCTGTCCCGCCTTCCCTGCCGGCCCCTGCTGCTCAGGTGTGAGGTCGCATGGCCGCCAGAGGCTGGACTTACCATCAGTCCCACTGCTGCTCAAGTGGAAAAGCAGGCCATTAGCCCTGATAGATTGATGCAGAAAACAGAGAGTGGACTCTCGCTGACCACTGGGGGGTGTCTGGCAGCTGGGGCAGATGGAAATGCATTTCCTTTGCCAAGCGCTGGAGGCAAGGATAAAATAAATCTCAAATAATCACCTTGGGTTTTTGACGAGTTAAGTAAGTGTGTTTATGCCCCGAATGCAGTAATGTGCTTCTTGTGCTGTGAGCAGGTGCTCCCCAGGAAGTCTGTCTGTAGGCCTTGCTGGGCGTCCTGTCTGATGGTCATGCCTTTGGGCCCTTCTGCTCAGCGATGGCTCTTCCTAGGAAATCAGAGTTTCAGCTGTGGCTGTGCAAAACTAAGTACCAAAAATGGCAGTCACCTCGGGCCTCAGCGTGTGGCCTGGGGATGCTGCTCCTGGGTGCCTCCCTTGTTTGGCTCAACTTCGAAGCTGGGAGGCAGGTTTGCCCATAGCACCTTGGGTCTGGTCAGGAACTTTCAAACACCTTGCTTTAATCTTATTAAGAATAATTTTCCCGATGAGACAGACATTATGACCCTATATACACGTACGATTACACCACAGTGTGACTCTGCACCATGTTCAGCCAGAGGAAGGAGATATTGTGCTCCATTTGTGCACAATGTGTCAGAATACATTCTACGGTCATGTACAACTAATTAGAACAAATCAAAAAATAAAAAAGAGTGATTTTCCTGGAGTCAGCAGAACCCTCTTGAATTAACCGCCCGTATGTATGTATGTATGTACTGAATTATTTATTATTGGGTACTGGGAATTGAATCCAAGGTCACTTTATCACTGAGCTACATTCCAGCCCTTCCCCTCCTTTATTTTGAGATGGGGTCTTGCTAAGTTCCTGGGTTAGCCTCCAACTTGTGATCCTCCTGCCTCAGCCTTAGCCATTAGCTTTCAGGAAGTAAAGAGACATTAGCCTAGACGCTTGCAAACTGGGGACCAAGAAAGAATGAATTTGGAGTCCTGGCTGCTGCCAGGTTCTGTCCTCAAGCCATAAGCAGGTAAGAACTACCTGGTGACTCGCACAGCCCAGGGTCCTTTGAAGGACACAGGGTTCCTGGGCTGCTCATCTCAGACTCAAAGGTCACAAGTGCCCCTCATGCTGTGTCAGGCTGTCAGCAAGCTAATAAGCAAGGCTGCCGGCTCCCTGCCCTGGTGGGGAGGAGAATGTGAATGAAGGGGAGAGGAGAGACCCTGTGTGGCCCCGAGAGCTGTGTCCGAGCAGCTGGCTCCTCGTTCCTGTCTCCGGTCCTGTCCGCGGACCTCCCAGAGCGCTCCTTTCATGCCAGGGAGTCAGTCTCCTGTGCTGGGGACGAGGTGCCCATCCTGGTTTTCCAGGATTTTCTGACACTGCAAGTCCCCCATCCAGACTCCCACCCAGCCATGGGTGGCCAGGGCAGGAGAGTACCTCCCTGGCACCTCAGTGGACAGGATCGGAGATGGCCACTCTGGGGTCCTGGAGCTATGGGCAGTGGCTCCAGGCCTCCCAGCTCTGCCTGAACAACCAGAGGAAGGGGCGGAGACTGAGCCCTCAGGCCAGGGGGTGGTGGCCTCAAGCCAGGCCCACAGGTGGTGGTCGATTTCCACCTTCCCGTTCTTTCTGAAGTAGCCACAGACAGTGGGACAAAGTTTTACCACTGGTGTAGTAAGAAACCCCCCCAAACCTGGCCGTGGGTCGCAGGTAGCCGCCGTGGCTTGTCAGCTGTGAGTGGGGGTCATGGGGGGTCAGTGGAAGACCAGGCACCCTGGGAGGAGAGCAGCTGGGGAGACACTGCTCACTCACTAGGCAGCCCACCCAGCTCCCACGTCCCAGGACCTGCTGGAGCACCCCCGAGGTGGCCACAGGGTGACGATGTCAAGCCCCGACCAGCCTCCCCGGGGCGGCGTCACTGACAGAGTCGGTCAGGTTCAGGTGGGAGCAAGGG
The DNA here is from genome assembly GCF_045843805.1 of Urocitellus parryii. Taxonomy (NCBI): domain Eukaryota; kingdom Metazoa; phylum Chordata; class Mammalia; order Rodentia; family Sciuridae; genus Urocitellus; species Urocitellus parryii. The sequence goes on from NW_027552152.1 coordinate 267,979, forward strand.
AAGGGCTGCGGGAAGGCTTGTCTCCCCGAAACGCAGCCAGCAAAGCAGGTGTGTGACGGAATCCCCACCTGCAGACCTTCCTCCACCTCTGGATCTCGCTTTCTAGAAGCAAAGTGACCTTCACAGCAGAGAGGGCCGCTGGCCTCACCCTGGTCTAGCGCCAGGCTCAGCACCCAGGCCGGCACAGAAGTGCCACTTGCCACTGCACTGCCCCCCGCAACCCACCCCAAGTGATGGCTGGCCAGGGCCCTCAAGGAACCCGTGTGGTGGGCGATTTTAAAAGTGCGGTGCCGGTGAGGGTAGCTGTGCAGATAGTGGGAGGGAAATCAAAGCAGGCGCAGTTAAACCCGGTTATGCCTTTGTAGGAAAGGCAGCCCCAGAAAGAGGCTGCAGTACAGGGTGGCCTTCGCTGGAGTGCCCCTCACACATGAGTCAGTCCACATAGCGGTTCCTCGTGTGGGACAGCACTCTGGCTCCGTGGAGGGCGTCCTCAGGTAGGATGAGCAGGCTGATGGGGAGGCTGAGGCAGGAGGGTCACCTGAGCCCAGGAATCCAAGTCCCGCCTGGGCAACGCAGTGAACCCTGCCTCAAAAATCTAGCCAACAAGGAGAGTTAAAAGACTCTGCACTGTCCTGTCCAATGACTCCACCCAGAAGCCCAAGTGTGACTGTACACACACGCCCAGGTACAAGCAGGTGTGCTCAGTGGAAAGCACAACAGGCCAATCAAACACGTGCAAGGAAGGCCAGCCCCTTTCCCTGAAACACACTGTCCGTCCTCAGCGGTTCCCCCTGGAGAGCTGGCCACAGGGCTGAGCTGTGGTCTGAGGACAGCCTGCTTGTCTTTTCTGCTACCCACTCAGTGCCTCTGGTTGGAGTGGCTGCCAAGGCTGGCCGACAGGAAGGGCAGGGATCAAGACCATGTCCTGCTGGAGGTAGCCATCTCCAGAAACTGCCCCACACGGCTGGGAAAGTGGGTGCATGCCTGCCAAGGCCAGCGGAGGCCACACACCGTCCCCTGGACGTCTCAAGGTCGCGATTGCTCAGCTCTGGGCGCTTGCCAGAGACACAGTAGCTTTGTCCTCCAGAGGCACACGCAGCCCACCCCGGGCTCCTAAAACCGTTGCTGCAGCCGGAACCCTGGGGCCATGTCACCTTCCTCTCCGCAGCAGACCTCATTTTCCATGGCGCCCAGCTCCACTCGGGAGCAGCTCCCCTGCAGCCAGCCTCACCTCCCGCACAGCCCGGGACCTGCGGGTGAGAGAAACAAAAGCCCCGGGGCCCTGCCACGTCACCTTCACAGAAAGACCTGGGCCTCACCGGCTTTTATTAACCCGGAGGCTACACGCACACGGGACCTAAGCACCCAGAGGGCACGGGTCCTTCGCACCAGCAACCACAGTCTCCTGCAGGGGCTCCCAGTGCTGCCAGCCCCGAACTCTGTGGGCTCCAGGCCTCAGACTGACATGGCCTTGCTCCAAATCTGCAGGCCTGGTCCCCTCCTGGGAGGCATGCCAGCCCCCCACCTCCGAGGAGCACCTGCCCTGGCTCCCCAGGGCTCCTGTGCCACAGTCCCCCTGTGGCCAGGTTGAAGTGGCGGGGCTTCTGCAAGACGGACTAATGCTGTCTCCTAGGAGGCAATTGTCCCACGAATGGGACGTACAAGGCACCCCCTCCACAGTGTGGCCCTCCAGCACTGCGCTGCTTCCCTTCTGCTCCTCTCCCAGGTTGCAATGCAGCCAGGGTGCCTTTGTCCAGAGCCAAAGGCTGGTCTCAGGCTGGTAGCCTCCCAAACTGTGAGCCGAATAAACCTCTTTTCTTTATAAGCACCCAGCCTCTGGTGCCTCAGGTGTTTTGTTACAGGGTCAGAGGATGGACTAAGACAGTGTCCACTGGACAAGCCTCCTGAGCCAAGAGGAAGTAGCACCTGGCCCTTGTTGATCCAGCCGCCATCCTCTGTCCAGCAGTTTTTGAACTCAGCTTGATTATTTAACCCCATTGCCAATAACCCCTGTGGCTTCCAGTGGTCAAGGAGATCCACCCCTCACTCCTCAGTGTGGAGGGAGAAGTCCTCCCAGAGCACCAAGCTCCTCTCCTGCCTCTGCCATCCTTCTCCGTGGGCTCACCCTCCAGGGTGGCAGCCCAGGGGTGGGAGGCCTCTGTGCCACCTGGCTCTCCCTGTTCACCGTGCCCTCCACAGCACCCCCTGGAGGAACTATGGCTCTCCTGCCCTGCTGGGAACCCCTGCTCCTGGCCCCTTTTGGCACACTTCCCAGGGGACATGTCCTGTCTGAGTTTAACCAAGCAGGAGCAGCAGCTCACACCAGCTCCAGGACTCCCCAGGTGGGGGGCGGTGGGTTTCCAGCTGGACAAACGAACCCTCCCCCTGTGCAGCCCTCCACAGGGGACCTTTGGCTGATGTGCTTCAGGGACACGGTGGCCTCACAAACAGGCACAGAATTTACAGCTGAGCATGAACTTGAGGAAGGGGGAGACGCAGGAGGGACTGTCAGTGGGCGCACTGGGACACACCAGTGGCGCCTGATGGCGGCAGTGGCTCCCACTTGACAGGGGACCTTTCCTTATGCTGCGTTTGACCCAGCAGGATTTGATGGTGGGGACAGCCTCCAGGGAACTGAGCAGAGATCGTCTTTCTAGCAGCCCCCGGGGGAGTTTGGCTGTCAAGCAGGAGGCAGTCACCCTGGCTCTTGTCACCTCCTCAGCACCCAAGGCAGGACACCTGCTCTTGGGACTTCAGGTTAAGGAGTGAGTGGTGGGGAGACGAGGCTGACCTGCTTGCAGGGCCAGCTGCAGGGACTCTGGGCAGGTGAAGCTGGAGAGCACCTCCAGCAGAGACCCAGGGTGAAGGGCCAGGGGACAGCACACCCAGTGCCTCTGCAGCTCGCAGTGCCACCACACCCGGCCACCCTCATGGTGACGGAGCCAGGCCTGGAGCCCTCAGAGGTCCTCCCACCAGGAGGTTGGGTCAGAGGGGCCACACACAGGAGGTGTCCTCTCTGCTTACAGACTGCCACTACTGGTGGTTCTGCAGCGGCCTCCTCCACCCTCCACTCTGGGGCTCCTGCTTGGGCTGTGTCCTCCCTCGGTCCCTGCTGGGCAGCCCTTCCTTATGCCCACATCCAGGGGTCACCTGACTGCTCTGAGAGCCCAGGCCCACTGGGTGCTGTGGTGGGCAGAGTCCTGGTGACCTGCAACTCCATGCCTGAGGGCCATGCCTGGCACAGTCCAGCCAGCCGCAGCTGGGCCAGAGGACAGGAAGACACAGGGAGATGGGGAGTGTTAGATCCTGGCCCTGGGGTGAGCCAGGTGGTGTCCAGCCAAGAGAATGCTGGGAAAGCCCTGTGGTAGCATCACTTCTGTTCTGTGGGACTGGAATCCCCAAAGCATCTCCACCTCCTTTGGTTTCAGCAAACCCCACTGCGATGGGCGGAGTGGCAGGCAGGTGGCAGGGCGGTGAGCTGCAGCCTCAGGCTCCCATGCCTTTACCTCCCACCCCCGCCAGGAAGCCACACTCGCACAGCGCTGCAGAAACACTGCTGGGCTCACGGATAAACGGGGTGTCTGGAATTTAGGTTTCCTATTCTGGATCTTGTCAGAAGCACCAAGGTTTTACAACTGTACACACAAAAAAAGAGCAGACATGAAATGGTTTGGCAAAAATAACTCACAATTCTCTGGTGCAGTGGCACACACCTGTAATCCCAGCAGTTTGGGAGGCTGAGGCAGGAGGATTGCAAGTTCAAAGCCAGCCTCAGCAAAAGCGAGATGCTAAGCAACTCAGAGTTTTAGAAAATAAATACAAAATAGAGCTGGCGGGGTGGCTCAGAGGTTGAGTGTCCCTGAGTTCATCCTCAGTACCAAAAATGAAACAAAACCTCACAATTCACAAATCAGAAGGAGGGGGTGGGCTCACGTGGAATAGAAACAAAGGATACTTTCTGTGCTTCGCAGGCACAAGGAGCCCGAGGTACTGGCACAGGGCTTCATCGCCATCTCAAAGCACTGGGACAGAGTCACACACATGTCCTGAACCACCCTTGCTGGCTCCTCACAGCTGTGAGGCCAGCAGTACACAGCGCTATGTACTTGGGACTGTGCAAACAGGTCCCTGTGTCCATGTGCCGAGACAGGCTCTCCAGGGGGTATGCACATGTGCATGGAAAGGCTGGTTGGTGAGTGCCCGCAGGCTGGCCTGGTGAGTCAGTGGTGGGCATTTGGCTTTCCACACGTGAATGCATGTGTACATGTGAGTGGGGGTCACATGTGACTCATATGGTTCCTCTCCTAACTGTTCTGTAAAGGAGACCAATGGGAGTGACACCCAGAAATGAGGGTGGCCTGACCCCCACGTCTTGGTTTCTAAATACCACCGCGCACTGCCAGGGGAGGCCGTTGTGGGAATGCCGCCTCCAGGCAGGGCTGAGAAAGCACAGGGGCCTGGAACCTTCAGCCAGAAAAGAAGATGCTGCTCAGGGATGTCGAGGACACCCTAGGCCAGAGGAGCTGCCTCACAGGCCAACTCTGGAACAGAAAGAGGTCAGTGAGATGCGGAACCACAGCTCAAGCCCTCACCCACTGATTTTGGCAACTGCTCATTGACAAGAATCTGTGGGAGCCTGGCATTTAGCTGAGGGGTTCCAGCACCCAGGGGAGAAAACCCACGAGGAGGCACCCTGCAGCTCTGAACCCTCAGCCCTCAGCCTGCCATTAAAGGGGAAGTGAGGGCTAAGGAGCACGGTCTTCCCAGACATGGACGCTGCCCAGGAGGACCACTGTCTCACCCTTGGGGACAGGGGAGGAGGATGCACAGCACTCGTCAGACCTACTGAGCATGTGCTGTACAGTGGCAGGCTATCAACAAGCAATCTAAAAACTATTGAAGAACATGAACAAAATACTTAGGTATCAACTCAACCCGGGAGGGAGGCTGAAAGACTTGTGTAAAATACCAATTAAGGAAACTTAAGCAGAAACAGATCAGTGGAAAGCGATTACATACCTAGAAGCCCACGACGTTCATGGATGGGAAGATTTACAACTGTTAAATGTCCACACGACCCAGAGCAACCTACAGACTCAAGGCCATCGCCACCAAAATCCCAACGGCGTTTTTCACAGAAGTACAACAGCCCTAAACTTGCCTGGGCACCACACGAGGCCCCAAGGGCAGAAGCTGGAGAGAGGACAATGCTGAAGGCACCGGCGTCCTGGCTTCAAGCTGGTTACCAACCATGGCCACCAGGCAGCATGACCCTGGCATAAACAGACCAGTGGACAGAAGTGAGAACAAGCCCCTCGGGCACAGCCCACTACTCTGACATGTGGGTGACAAGAGCACACATTCGGTGGGGAAAGAGGAGCGCTTCAGTAAACGCTGCTGGGAGAATCCACACTGCAGCGGGGGACGTCCACAGGGGAGACTGAGCTGGCCCTTGTTGTAAACCACACAGAGTCAGCACTCAAAATGGGGTGAAGATCTAAATGCCTGCTGAGTTTTGGGAAGTGAATTTAAAAGCACAGACAACTGATAAGTTGCTATCCAAAGTACACCAGGGTTCCTACAACCGAACAGAAAAACCAACAGTCCCCTCCCGGAACTCGCTGCTACAAACTGGGCGAAGGACCCGAAGAAGCATCTCTCTAGAGAAGAGACCAAGAGGCCCACAGGTTATGAAAAGGTGCTGGCCAACACTAGTTGTCAGGGAAATGCAAATCAAAACCACAGAGCTGGCACCTCACACCTGTTTGAATGGCTGCTCCTAAAATAACAAAAGACATCAAGGTTGGCCGGGGTGCAGACAAAAGGGGAGCCTTGTGCAGGCTGGGTGGGATGGAAATTCATGCAGCCATATGGAAAACAGGAGGGAGGTTCCTCAGACATTGAACCAGAACCCCTCCTGGGTGCAGATCCAAAGGAACTGAAACTGGCAGGTTGGAGGGACACCTGCTCTCTAGGGGGCACCCAGCAGACCGCAGAGGGACAGATAAGGAAAGCAGGCACAGCACACGAGGTGCCGTCCTTCGAGACGTGGCTGGACCTGAGGACACCACGCTAAGGGAATAAGCAGGCACAGAAGGACAATGCCGCGTGGTCCCACCTACGTGCGGAACCTGAAGCCAGTGCGTTCAGAAGCACAGGTGGTGCTTACAGGGCCTGGGGAGGACAGGTGAGGGTCAGAGGGACGGGGCTTGGGCTGTGCAGACCGCGGGGGCCGCAGGCAGCACTTCCTTTTTGCTAGGAGGGCCTTGCACGGTGCCCTCCCACACTCACAAATCACCATGGTGGCAGTGGCAGGGCTAGGAGGAAGCTGTGAGGAAGGGCTTGCCCCGGGAGTCAAGGAGGTGGGGCTGCACGGGAACATACTCATCCCAACTCGTCAAGTTGTACACTCTAGCTGGGCTGGGTTGTGGCTCAGTGCAGAGCACTTGCCTATCATGTGTGAGGCACTGGGTTCGATTCTCAGCACCGCATATAAATAAATGAATAAAATAAAGGTCCATCAACGTCTAAAAAAATATAAAAAAAAAAAGTTGTACACATTAAACACATGGAGCTTTTCTTATGTCAACTGTACAAAAACATGGTTTAATAAAATAGATTACAGCCAGGCACAGTAGAGTACATCTGTAATGCCAGTGGCTCAGGAGGCCGAGCCTCAAGAACTTAGGCCCAATGCAACTCAGTGAGACCCTGTCTTTAAATAAAATTTAAAAGGGCGGGGCTGGGGATGTGACTCAGTGGTCAAGCACCCCTGGGTTCAAATTCCAGTACCCAAAAAAACTAATTAATATAAAACAGACCACAGTCCTAGCTTACAACCAACTGAGGACGGCAGGGAGGGATGCCTTTGGCTGTAGAATGCGAACAAGCTCTAAAGGAGTGGATGCACTCTTCCAGCCCACACAGGTCGGCAAGAGCCCAGGGAGAACGATGAGGGGCAGCCAGTGAGGAACAGGCTGAGCCTGGGTCTTACGGATGGCAAAGGCACCCTCCCGCCCTGGGATTCCCAAGCCAGGTCATAATAGCCCTGGGCTGGGGCTCCCTGTTCTGCAGGCTGCCTGGAGCCATGTTGAGATCCTCACACAGAATCCTGAGGACCCCATGGCACCTACCGGCTGGCAGTGTTCTTGCCGAGTTGCCAGCAGGGGTCAGCTGGGAAATGGCTCCTCCAGCCCCCACCTAGCTTCAGAGGGCAGCACGCCTGAGTGACCTGAACACATCCTTGAGACCCTGACTCAGAACCAGAGATGCCTGCCAAGCGACCCAGCAGACAGGTGCCTGATGTGGGACAAGGTCAGGGTGCTCCCTCGACTGGTTACCAGTTCCAAGGGGACAGGTAGTAAGCATTCGATGGAGAGCCCTGGAAGACAGTCCCCTGGAAGATAGATTTTATGTACATACTTCAACACATTAAAGCTTGTTTCTAGTACCCCTAAGGATGAAATTCCCAAAACATAGCTTCCTTTTAATTCCATACACTTTAACAGTTGACCAAGGCAGATGTAACAGGTGGGGTAAACTGAGACACACTAAGGTGCAGCGGGAAGGGCGTCCAGCCTACCAGGAAAGGCAGGAAAGCCCAAGGGAGGTATTTGGCCTTCTATCCACAGCACTGAGTTGGTGACTACTCTGGCTACAGAAGCGAAAGCTCTTGTTCTTAGGAAATACACACAGAAGCACTTGGGGTGAAAGGATGTGATAACAGAACTCCCAAGTGATTCAGGAAAAAAAAACAACCAAAAAACTGCACAAAACTAAAAACAACACATTACCCCTGAACCTACTCACCTTCCTCCCGAGAGGATGAGGAATGTGTCCTGGGATCTATTGACCAGGTGTGTGCTGGCATCTTCTGTTTCGTCGAGTCTGAACCCTCCTCTGGCCCCTTCAAGAGCCCCGACCTGCCACAGGACCCCACAGCACCCCACCCGCGGTGTAGCCCTCCACACTGAGGCCAGCGACTGGCCTCTCCTCCTGCCAACTTGGGAGTGGAAGGAGTCGGTGGCCAGCTGACCGGGCTGATGGACACCCAGCTTTAAGGTAGGTAGCCATCTGCAGCTCAGCCGGGCCCACCCCACTTCACAAAGGGAAGAGGCCATCTGAATTAGTTTGCTGAATTATTTTTGTGAAAGAACATTAGAGTATTTTACATCTGTTTAGAATGAGTTCTAAATAACAAATGCTTTAAAAATAAAAACTATTTTAAATTTAGAGCAAGGTTACAACTATATAAACTTCCCCCCACCCTCCAGCAGTTACTATTTTCTCATTTGCTTTCTCTGAGGATGGGATGAAGAATGAATTTTCCCTCAACCACACAGCTAGGCAGACTTTTTTTTTAAAAAAATATTTATTTTAAAATTATAGGTGGATACAATCTTTATTTTTATGTGGTGCTGAGGATTGAACCAGTGCCTCACAACATGGTAGGCAAGCCCTCTACCTCTGACTTCTTAAAATGGAAAGATACAGACCTTAGTACACCAGCAAAGCTCTTCTCTCAAAATAAACATCTATATACACTTTGTAGAGGAGAAAAAATAGATTTTATGTACATACTTTAACACATTAAAGCTTGTTTCTGGTACCCCTAAGGATGAAATCCCCAAAACATAGCTTCCTTTTAATTCCATACACTTTAACAGTTGTCCACCTGCATTGCAAGAAATCCACAAATACACAGCTACACCAAGCACCGACTGTTCGAGTGCCTTGCAGTACTTTTCCAATGTAGCTGTCACTGTAATACATTTTCAAACCTACATATTTGAAAGTAATTCTGAATTTATAGTAGCTTTGGTCAGGGTGTATTTACTATCTACACTGAAGTACAATTACTGTCACGTGTAACCATATTATGATGTTAGAAAGTTCACATATTGTGGGCAATCTCCCATATAATGCAAAACTCAGGCAGGGAGAAAAGTCACCAAGAGTCCACCACACAGGAAGAGGCAGTTTTGCTTTGATAATAAAAGACAATATAGAAGCGCGATTCTTGACAGAAGTTTGTCTTCCTTACTGCCAGAAGCTCTCTGGTCCCTCTGACCGCTCTAGGAGTAGCCCTGGTCAGCACAGCTCCACTCCTGACCCCAGGGCCGGCCCCAGTGGCACGGATGACACACCCTGACCCACCTAAGCCAAGACGAGGCCTTTTCTGTTCAAAGCCCTGCACAAAGTGAAGGCTTCACTAACATGTCAACAGCTGCGGCCCTCTTCCTTGGTCACCCAAATTTGCGACCTGGTAGAAGGCACAGGGTTTTAATTAAGCCTCTGGCCAAAGGCTGGTTTCTGGATTGGGGCGGAGGCAGTGGAAGGACAGGAGGCCTGCGCAGTGTGAGCTCCGACCCCAGCACTGAGGTTCTCCAGGCTGCCCGCTCACTGCCGAGCTTACACCTTCAGGGCAGGGACATACGTGGAGACTTGAGATCTCGCATGATGACCCTGGAACGCTGATTGCGACAGAGCCACCCACACCAGACAAGAGTGCTCTGCAGAGGAGCCCGTGACCACCTGCCCAGATGACGGCACTCTTGCTGGGAAACAGGTTCTGACCCACGACGTCTACACTCACCCCAGTGGCTTTCTCAACAGCTGAAGATGAGGACGGCCAAGCCTGCAGCGTTTGAAAGGAGCAACTGTGAAACAATCCACACTTGTGCACCCTGGTGGCTGCTAGGCAGAGGACACTTCTCTTTCCCCAGATTCCCAAAGTTTCCTGCACTTGGTGAGGGGGACTGGACACGCCCTGTCAACTCCCTGCATGCGGTAACTGTTTAATTCGTATCCACATCTCCTAGGACCCAGGAGCAACAGCAAGCAGCACCCACAAAGTATCCAACAGCTACTTGGTGACTTTGGAGTTATTTAACAAAATACCGCAGCGATGCAGAACTGAAGAGTGGAGAGAGATATGAAACTGTGCAGAGTCCTCTCCGGTGTCAACACGTCAGGTGAGCAGCAATGGAAACCCACCCACACCACACTACACAAGGACACTCACGGTCTGGACATCAACCAACTTTTCAAAACCCAACTGCATTCACTGAGCAGGACAGGCCTTGGAGATCCTGAGGACACATCAGAATAATCAACTAGACCTCAATGAACTTTTAGCCAATTAAAAAAAAAAAAAAAAAAAAAAAACCAGAAATGTATCATTTATAATCACTGCACCCTCTAGTGGCCCATTTTTATCTATTAAAAATTAAGACAACCTGTAATCCCAGCAACGTGGGAGGCTGAGCAGAAGGATCACAAGTTCAAGGCTAACCTCAGCAACATGTAAGACCTGTCTCAAAAAAATAAAAAGGGCTACAGATATGGCTGAACCCAGGTGGAGTGCCCCTGGGTTCAATCACCAGCATTAAAAAAACAAAACCAAAACACCACACCAGTCTCACTGCGAAGGGTGCACAGTTCAGAGCCTGCCCCTCCCTGCCTTTTCCTGCCACCCCCAATGCATCATCTGAAAGTTACTAAAAACACAAACAGGGCTGGGTTGTGCTCAGCAGTAGAGCGCTTGCCTAGCACATGTGAGGCCCTGGGTTCGATCCTCAGCACCACTTTAAAAAAATAATAAAGTTATAAAAAACACCAACACGATACAATCTTGGATTAAAAAAATCATCTCAATAAATAACATTTACAATGTGACAGACTGTGACATTAGCCCTCCCCCTCTTCGCTGAGCAGGACAGGCCTTAGAGATCCTGAGGACACCTGTGGGTCGGACATGCCTACATTCTCAGGGCAGCTTTGCCCTGCAAGGACCGCGTGGCAAGGCCTGCCCTCTCTCTCAGCACGCTGGCTTCCTCGGGACTCTGGTGGGCCTGCACGTTCTTCAGTAAGAAGTGGCCAATGAAGAGCTTCAGACCCTCTCGCAACATCCCCAGCTTTGGGTTCTCAGACACTCTGGAAGAGAATCAGACAGACGCGTGTCAGGACAGATCTCAACGCAGTCATAACCTAGTTCTGTTCCCTGTGGTGCTGGGAAGGAACCAGGGCCTCTTACACGCACAAAACCATCTCCCACCGAGCTAAACCCCCAGGCCTTCTCTTCCTTTTTATTTCTGTTTTTGCTCAGGCTGGCCTCAAAAGTCCTAGGCCCCAGGGATCGTCCTGCCTCCCAAGAAGCTGAACCCACAGTTGTACATCGCTGTGCCTGACTCTATGTAAAGCAGAATTTTCAATGAAGAACTTCAGGGCAGGAGGTGGCTCAGTGTTAGAACTGCATGCCCAGCACACACAAGGCCCTGGGCAAGAGCCCAGGACTGAGAAAACAACAAGCACTCTTAGATATCAGCTTAACATTAAGACTGACACGACTTATGTAGCTACACGTGAAGCACAATGCTGCTTCTGTAAACCAACCGGAATGAAAACATCTTTCTGTCCCTTTCTCATGTTTAATGAAACACCTGGGCACATACCTTGCAAAAATTAAACCCAGGTCTTCAACTTCTGTTTCCATTAACAGCATAGTCAACACTCGCCGTAGGAAGTGGACTCTGGGTTTGTCCAATTCGCTGAACTCAACCACCTACAGTCAGGAGACAGAAAAAAGTGACACTAGCTTAGCCAACTCTCCAGTGATCTGTAAACAGTGCTAATGAGTAGGCATTTGACCCTTCCTCACTGCCCACACACCCTGGTTTAAGAAGGTCTTTTAACTGCTAAAAATGAACAGCTGCTGGTAAGGAAGTGGTGCCATGGGGACCCTGCAGAGCTGGCAGGGGTGGCTGGTAAACCTGGCAGCACAACACAGCTTAGGGGGCCTACACTTCACAAGCCAGGAATGTAGTTTCTAGAACAGAAGCTTACTCTTGAGTGTGTTCCAGCAGGTACAAGAGGCTGGACACTGCAGCTTCTGCTTTATGGCTGTCTGTGTGGCATTCTGGTAGAGTCTGGACCACCCCTATCAACACCCCTCTATGTAGAGCTTAGGTCTAGGAAAGATGAACTCAGATATGCTTCCATCTTAGAAAACTATCAAAAACCCCAGAAATAATTTTAAATTTCAGCAGTGTAACAAATAAACGTACTAGACTTATACAGTGGAAGTAAGATCACACAGAAGATCAGAGAAGAGAACTATAGATATTAACATATATAAATTGCAAACTTAATTTTAAAAAAGAACTGTGGAAAGTCACAAGAGCAAGATGACCACACGGTTCTGCCCAGAGGGTAGATGATGTACTGGCTGTAGATGCACAGTCAGGGAGTACAAAACCAAAGAGGGCCCCTCAGCCAGGTGCAGTGGCACATGCCTGTAATCCCAGTGATATCAGAGGCCGAAGCAGGAGGATTGTAAGTCTGAGGCCAGCTTCCACAACTTAGCCAGACCCTGTCTCAAATAAAAAATAAAGAGCTGGGGAGTAGTTCAGCGGTAGAGTACCCCGGGTTCCAGTCCAGTATCAAAATAGAAAACAAGCAAAAAGAACACCAGTGGGAAGAGTGGAGGGCAGGGCTGGGAGCCAGGGAGAACCCAAGTTCTCCTGCCCACGAGTGAGCTTCCATTGCTCCTGTTCACCCGGGGCCACACCGACCCATTCTACACTGAGCCCGACTGGAGTAGGGAAGCGTAGATTTAGCTCAACGATGAGAAGATGTTATCTTAGTGTTCTAAATTACTCCAGTTCTTGGAATGGGGTGTGAAGACTGTACCCACACTTTCAGTGCAGTGGGAAACCCCACGCCCCACACCCTAGAGAGGCAGGCAGTTATGGGCAGACGCTCTGACCACGGTGGGGAGCACACCCACATACGCAGGGCACAGAGGACGACTTGTCTCTGCACCTCGACCAGCCCTGACCCTCAGGCTCTTCAAATGCTCAGAATTTTTTAGGGCACCCACACCCTGGTGGCTCCACTACCCAAGCCTTACTGGCCCACCTCAAATCCTGCCTTCTACAGGTAGGTCCACCATCTCCTCCAGAGGAACATCGGGCATCTATGTTTTTATGGCTCTGAAGTCCCAAACACAGAGTGGGGAACCTGCAGCTTTCTAACACCCTATTTTGCAGACCAGTACCTCTATGGGGTGCCAGTCTACTGAGCACTGACCTGGCCAGGATTTTAAGATTAATCTCAAACCCAGAAAAGATTTACTTAAGTTAGCAAGAAAACTGGAACCGAGCCCTAATGTTCTAGGTAAATTTATACTGTGTATACAATGATCACAACAATGAAACACTCTCCAGAATCTTGGAAAATTCATGCTTTACAAGTACAAAAAATAAGCAACTACACAGTGATTTTAAATTGCTTACAAACCTTCAAAATGGAAAGCGGAAGCGATTTTGTCTTCAACAAGTGTGCCACCAGATGAACCAAATTCAAGAAATTAGTGGCTGGCAAATTTTCTAAGTCCCGAAATTTATCCCATATGCTGAACTGGAAAGTCATCTAGTAACAGTTAATAAAAAGAAAAAAATTAAAATTCAACAATCAGTAGACTAAACCACTAAGATGCTCTCATTCACTTATTTTTAATATTCTGAAACTCAGGACTTTCTGTCCTTTCAAATGGTCAGGAGCTTGAAACAGCTTTACAGTCATCTTTTGGTTGTGGTTCTCCCCTGCATTTATGAGGCACTCGGTTGGATCCCCAGCACCAGCAAACCCTACCCCACCCCACCCCAGCAGATAAGCACTTTGAAGACAGCTCTTGACAAGTGACGTCAAGAGACTGGTGTGGTGTAAGCAACACCCAGCCTCCTAGTGCAGGTGGTCCCTCTACCCAGTACTTCTGGCTCCAAGAACTCATGTTTAGGATGTGAGCCAGACAGAATGCTGAGGAAAAGCATCAGGACACAGGTAACTGGCACCTTCTGACCAAGTTACCTGGAATCGCCTTTCATAGCTGCAGAACTTGCTGGCCAAGAACGCATAGAAGGGATTGTATGTCTTCTCTTGCAAGCAGCAATCCATGAGCACATGGACCACCTCTCTCTCCTGCTGATCCTTCAGTCCCAGCCTGCAGCACAGAAACAGCCCAGCTAAGTCAGCACTCCACTTCCCTCTTCCACAGCCAAAGAGCCCACAGGTCCTTCCTGCCTGGAAGAGTGTGGTTAAAAGTGAGCCAGGAGGCGGGTGGCAGCAACCAGACACAAGCCAGAGGTTTGGCCCTCCCCAGTTTCTTTGGGCCTCATTTTTCTAGTGATGTGGTAAAGTTTGGGAGGACACAACAGGACTCGAGTTCTACCCCACCACAAAGCCCAGGACCCAAGTCCAACTGACACAAGCAGGACTCAAATGAAGCCAGGTCTTGCTAAGACAATGATTTCCCTCTTTCTTTCTTTCTTTTTGTAGCAGGGATTGAACTCAGGGGCACTCAACCACTGAGCCATACCCCCAGCTTATTTACAGACAGGATCTGTGTTACTTAGCACCTCGAAGTTGCTGAAGCTGGCTTTGAACTCGTGATCCTCCTGTCTCAGACTCCGGAGCCACTGGGATTACAAGCGTGTGCCACTGTGCCTGGCTCACTTTTTCATTTTTAAAATCCACAGTAAACTCCACCCTCTTCAGTGTACAGTCCTGTGGGTGCAGCTGTATAAGCCCCCAGAGTCAGGTAACTGCAACCACACTGGAAAAAGAATTCCATCGCCCCCACAACCCCACAGGCCTGTGCAGACAGCCATTCCCCAAGCTGCGGGCTACCACCAGTCTTTTTTCCAGTCCTCTAGTTCTGACTCTGCCAGAATGCCACACAAACAGCCACAAAGCAGGCGGGTGTCCAGCCTCTTGAACCTGGCAGAACACACTTAAGAGTCACCCATGCAGCTGTGGGACTGGTACTTTGCCCTCTGTAATAGTGAACTGTAAGGATCCCACCCACTGCAGCAAGGACCCCTGGTTTGTTCATCCTTTTCCCAGAGGGGCATGTGGGTTTTTTGGTAGTGGGGATGGAACCCAGGCTTCATGCACACTAGGCCACTGAGCCTCAACCCCAGGTCAGCCAATGACTGTGGTGAATAAAAATGGGGAAAAAACTCATTGTTAGATGAAGACTGACTAGGAAACACAGAGGTATGCTCAGGGTTCCCACCCCGACAAGCCACCCCAGTTTACAAAACCCCAACTATCAGAATACTAAAATGAGCCATTTCTCCCTGTATTGCATTATGAGTTTGAAGCATATAAAGAAAAATGAGTTAAACTGTTCACTTAATTGTTATCTGATAACTAAATACTTTGCATAAAGTATGCAAATGTTTTAAAAACCTGCTACAACAAATTATCACAGAACCATACTGGGACATTTTAAATGAGAAGCAAGAGGCAGCTTCAACATGAAGGCTCATAACACTTTAAGCAATCCATGACAACCAACAGCCGCCGAAGACAGTGGCTGACTACCAGATAGTGGCTACAAAGCCCTCAAATTGCAGCCTCCTACAGGGCTCCGCTGAGGATCTACCAGGGCACACTAGTAGGAATGAGTGGCTTGCCAGAGACATGTGGCCCACCCAGGTGAGAGGACAGTAACAAAATTCCAGCTTTTCAGTCCTCCAAACACAAACCCCACATTAAATTAATTCTTTCACAACTTCTAACTTGACAGGTCAAAACGTGCAAACAAATGCTTACTTGAGCAGCTTTTCAAAAGCATCCAAAAAATCCTCACTCGTCATCATCGTACAGAAGATGTTCCTCCTAACGTCAGTGTTCATTCTCTGCTTCCGAGCAAGATCCAACATCTTTGAGCTTATCTGAAAAAGGAAGGATTAGTGTGTGGGCCATACAAATGTCCTGAGAGCTGTTTCCTGAGAAATACCATGCCACCTTTGGTCGAGTGTGCTCCTAAAGTTTCTAAAGAACAACTTGTACAATTTTGTGGCTTCAGCTCAGTATAACTAAATTGCACGTGAATACCTGTAGGTAAATTCCAAATCTTTATTTCTGGGTCACCACAAAGGGAAAATGTGGCAGGATAAAAAGCCACTGGAGGAGAGAAGCACTGGATTTGGGAACTCTCAGGAGGGTGGGACATCAGCCTGAGCATCTCAGATCAAGTTCAGATATGGGAATCAAGGTCAAGTTCAGATATGGGAATCAAGGTCAAGTTCAGATATGGGAATCAAGGTCATCAGGTGTGCCAAGGGCCCAGGGCAGGAAAGGACACTGGGGACAAGGAAGGAGATCTGGATCAAACAGATGCTAGTAAATAATTTTTTCCACATTTATTTATTTATTTATTTATTTATTTTGGGGGGGGGGGCGGGGTACCAGGGATTGAACTCAGGGGCACTTGACCACTGATCCACATCCCAGCCCTATTTTGTACTTTATTAGAGACAGGATCTCACTGAGTTGCTTAGCACTTCACTAAATTGCTGAGGCTGGCTTTGAACTCGCCATCCTCCTGCCTCTGCCTCCCGAGCATTTGGGCTTACAGGTGTGTGCACCACACCCAGCTCCGACTCTAGCTAATAATGATAAATACAAATAAGTGGGAAGAAGTTTCATCCATGCTAATGGACTGGAACCTACATCTCCTAGGATACAGAACACATCCCATTCTCAAGAATGGATATCTGCAAAGTCAGTCTTGATTTTCACACACTCCCTTCAACTCTTAGATCTTTTGCACAATGCGTTTTGGGACTCTTAAAATCCTTAAAAAAGAAACAACAAAAACTGAATTATATGTTTTGTTTTGTTTTCTGGAGCCAGGACCTTGCTATGTTGCCTAGGCTGGTTCAAGTGTTCTTCCCACCTCAGCTTCCACGAAGCTGGGACTACAGGCATGTGCCACATGCCTGAATTTAAATCATAACTTAACACTGGCAATTTGTATAAGGCCTTCAAATAAACCTAAGTGGCACACTTCCATAGCCATTCAGGAATAATCAGAACTACTCTAGCAGAGCTGGCACTTGGCACAGCAGGGTGCCCACAGTCAAGCACTGGGTCTCCATACCGTGCCCACAGGCGGCTTCTGCTGAAGTGCATGATGACTGTTGTCAATCATCGGAGTCCCGCTCCAAGCAGACCCCACAATCCACCAGCGCCCAGTTTGTTCTGCATTCAAAAGACCATCCCAAGAGATGCGAAGCTGAGTCTCAGAACCTGAGCTGGCATTGCGCACCTGATTAGAGAAAAAGGTTTAATGAGATGCTTTAATTGGTTCATAGTCTGTACTGTGATCACACTTTCTTTTTTTTGTACCAGGATTGAACCCTGGGGTGCTTAACCACTGAGCCACATCCCCAGCCCCCTTTTATCTTTTATTTAGAGACAGGATCTTGCTGAGTTGTTTAGGGCCTCTGTAAGTTGCTGAGAGTGGTTTTGAACTCGAGATCCTCCTGTATCAACCTCTTGAGCCACTGTGATTACAGGCGTGCACCACTGTGCCTGGCTCACTTTGGGTCTGCCACCCAAGCAACGTCTCTTAGGCACAGTCGTGACAACAGGCTCCTACTGCACAGCAAGCTGAGCACCTTGGGAGGACCAGCTACAGGGGCTGTGCAGGAGGGCGTGGGCCACTCACAGGGCAGCTTCTGTCTTCTTTCAGGCCCCAACTCACAAGTCCCGCTCCCTCTCCCAATGGGGCCGTGCTGCCCTGAGGCTCGGGGCAAGGCAGTAGGCAGCCACTCACCAGAGCTCGCTGCACCTTCCTCAGTCTCTCCACGGGCTCGGGATCATAGCCTGGAATTTTGCGCATGTCATTGTTCTTCAAGGCCAGCATCGTCTCCAGCATAAATCGAACCTTTAAGGAAAAGGAAGGGGAGAAATAAACCCAAAACCAAAATGAAATCTCCCATTATTTCAAGCAGTTTGAACATTCCTGGACATCCTCCCCTTGCTGGATTTTCAGCCTCTCCAGGACCACTGGGTGGCCTTTTAATCCTTATCAACTGGAAACAGTAACACACTTACAGGAAAGTTACAAGGACAGCACAGAGTCCGTCTACATACCTTCCTCAAATATTAACTCTTGATACAATCTCCACATCATAAAATCAACCTCTTTAAAATAAACAAGTAGGTGATTTCCGGTATATTCCAAGCTAGGCAACAATCACTTTAGAATCTGCATAATGCCCAGAAGAGGAATTCCAATCCCTCAATAGCCGCTGGCATTCCCCACCTCCCTGCCCAGGTGGCCACCTCTGCTGTCAGCTTTTGGGCATTAGCCAGCAAGAGTGTAATCTGCACTCCCTCCCACCCCACCCACTCCCCACTTAACCCCCTGCTACCTCTGCAGACATGCTGCCCCGGTGCACAAAGAGCAGCTAACAATAATGCTCCTCATCAGACAATGACCAAAATGAAAATCCAGTCCCTTTCCCTTCACCCCAACATCCCACCTAAAGAGTAAATTCTTCTTAAAAAAAAAAAAAAAAAAGAGTAAATTCTTCTCAGGACTCGGGCCTCTGTGACCCACCCCCCAGTATCCTGCCACCTCGCCCACCAGCTCTTCCTCCTTCCTGCAGCTCCACACTGCTGCCTGTAACCACAGGGATCCCTTCACCCTAGTGGGGGATCCCACATACTCTCATGGCTTCCAGGATTCCTGGCATGAGGGTGACCCCAAATCCCCCCTGGCTCACTGCCCTTCGAGATGTGGATTCCTCCTGCACCTCCTCCCGTGCACCTGAAGGGGGCCCCCTGCCCTTACTTCCTTCAGCCCTGCTCCCCACTAAACTCGGCTGCTTCTGACTCCCAAGGCCACATCCACTGCCAGGGTGCCCATGTCACCACCATCTCCCAGACTCCTACAGCGTCCCCCCAATTCCTCCAGCCACTTCCCCTCTCTTCTACACTGTCACCAAAGTGACTCCTAAAACAACTTCCACCCCCGCAGTACCTGCTGAGAACCTCTGGGTCCTCCAGGAGGAAGGCCCCAGGCCCGCCCTCCTCTCCTCACTCCTGGTGGTGTCCCCAGGTCTAACACGGCCCTCTCCTTCCTCCTCAGCAATCCCATCTTCTTCCCCTCAGGCGCATCAGGTGCTGCTCCCCACCCCTCACCACTGCAGGGGCAAAGCCGAGAGCCCCGAGTTATAGATGGGGAAACAGAGGCCCGCAAGACTCAGCCCTGCTGCTGCACAGGGGCTAGAGAAGGCTGAAAAGAGAAACCACTGAGGAAGGGAAGTGTCCTGTTTACCCCAGGGACTTACTGTTAAGCTCTGGTCAGTTTGTATGCTCTCGAGCACTCGGGAAGCAGGTCAAGTGGCACTCTTACCCTGGTCTGGTCCTGAAACATGCTGCCTGCGCCACTGGCTTTGGCCTGGGCATCTGTGATCAGCTCCTTCAGCGACAAGGCGTCATCTTTTCTCAAGGCAAAGCCCACATTTTTCAGCATCAACAGGATCAGCTCAATGTCTTTTTCGGTGAAAGTTGAAATAAGTTTCTTCAAAATGTCGAAGACGAGGAGAGACTGCACCACGTGGAAGTTGTACAGATGGGCGATGATGGTGAAAAGGTTATCACACTCTTTCCCTTCACCTCCATTTCTGTAGACCTCATCAAACTTCCTCACCACGGCCTCCAGAAAGCAAGCACCAACCTGAGCAGGACAACAGCAAGCGTGTCGCACATGTTCTGGGGACTTCTCCTTCAACACACTGAATAAGTGCCTACACACAGGCAGGACATAAACTCCAACAGGGCAGCCTTCAGGAACTCAAGTATGGCTGCCCCACAAGAGCACACGGTAAGCAGCTGAGCAGCAACCTGTGCTGAAAGGTCTCCGCTTAAGGCCAAGTACAAAGTCGTAATTTGGGGGGGCAATGGCCATGCTGGTTCCTTGGAAAAATAAACTTGCTAAAAATGTGTTAAGACAGGTGTGGCGGCCATATCTGTCTTGGAAGATTGAAGTGAGAGAGGATCGCAAGTTCAAGGCCAGCCTGAGACCCTGTCTCAAAATAAAATTTAAAAAGGGATGGGACTATGGCTCAGTGGAAGAGTGCTGCTGGGTTCAATCCCCAGTACCTGCCCCCCACAAATGTTAAAACACAACTGTATCTCTAAAAATGCTCTACCACCTAGTAACACTCATTCTCAGAACTGCTTATTTCAAGTTAATGTCCTCTGAATAAGCAAGCAGTGTAAGTGAACTTTAAAGAAAACAGCACATTCTCAACAGATATCAAAGGTCCCCACAGGCAAGTGCTTCATCACCAGGAGGGTGCTAAAGGAAGGACAGGAGCTCTAATGGCTCAGCTCCACTCTCAGGGTCCAGATGAGGGTGTGCTGTTCTTTGGGGCACCCGGAAGTAGGCTGACCATCACAAAGAGGGGAGAGCACAAGGCCAAGAAGTAGCAGTGGCCTGGTGAAACAGGGCAAGCTCACCAGAGAGCCATCCTCTTGCTCTTCTGGCACATTCTAGTCCAGATTCCCTAAGTATGTCCTGGAGAAGGAAGGACTTCCATCTTGTCACTCTGTAAGACTGAGACCTAACTCAAAAATGGCAGCTGTCATCTTGCCATATTACTATCTTGTGTTTTCTCTCAAATCCCAACTCAAGTTGAGACCAGAGGAAGCAGATGGGAGCGGGGATGTGGTGGTGATCTCCAGTGACGCTGGCAATCCACAGGAGAGATGGCCTTACCAGGGCAGCCATGCTGGGTCAGAAAGGAAGGGCTGGGTGCCAGTGATCCCTAGGAACACTGGCAAGGTGTGGCAGGCCTGATCCGACACATCAGGTGTGTGTGATTTCCAGGCTTTCAATCTGGGTGACTTCTAAGCAAGTGGGGAGGAGGCTGGGAGCTGGACTGTCTGTGTGAGCTTACTACACTCTGACTGCAGGTCAGGCTGCAGACGTGCACAGGCGTGAAGGTCCGCAGGAGGAGGAACTCCAGCAGACTGCAGGGTGCGGTGGGAAAGCAGGCACGTCACGGCCAGGCTGCCGACTGCTCAATGCCAGAAGAGCCCAGCCACTGGCAGCAGGCAACAGAGGGTTCCCAGAAGCCAGCTCCCATAGGCTGGATGTGCCTTTTAGTTTTTAAAGCCTGAGATAAACACATTTAACCTGTAAACTCCCAACTCAAGTCCCTTCACCAAAGATGAATCTGAAAAATATAATCCCCTGGTATGACCATCATCTTATATTAAAAAACAATTAAAAAGAAATTAGGAGGCTGGGGCTGTAGCTCAGTGTCAGAGCGCTTGTCCAGCACGTGTGAGCATTCGAGGCACTGGGTTTGAGCCCCAACACTGCACAAAAATAATTCCACTTAATGTGTTCAAAATTCATTTTTCTAGGGGCTGGGGCTGTAGCTCAGTGCTAGAGCACTTGCCTCAAATGTGTGAGGCACTGGGTTTGATCCTCAGCATCACATAAAAAATAAATATATTGTGTTCATCTACAACTAAAAAAACATTTCATTTTTCTAAAATTAAGTTTGGTAAATTTTAACACCAACTCATACAGATCTGATTGTTTCCTTGTAAATGATTATAAGAGCAATGCAGCAGCTGACACCATGATCTTTAACACATTTTTTTTCTTCCCATGAATTTCTGTGAGGTGTTTTTTTAGTATAGCTCTGAAGGAAGTTTAATGGAACCAGCATCCTGAGCGCTTGTCCTCTCTGGCAGAAGTTTTAGAGACTGTCATTAGCTGAAGTACCATAAGGACTTCCCCTTGGAACAAGCCACCTCATTGTCCTTCGTGCTATTAGTGAAGGTGTGAATGAGAAGCAGGAGCACTAACCCCATGTTTTCACATCAAGCTGACTCCCCACGTGCTACGGGTGATCAGGGTCATGACTTTTACGTACCTCGCTGTGAAATACTGTCTATAACACAGTTTGATTACTAAGTCTGCTGAAGTACACCAGAGACATCTAGAAGGATGGGGGACGGACTAAGCTAGCCACATAACAGCACTGAATTATGGCCATCATGGGGCACCAGCAAAGATGTCCAGAGCTTCCATTATGTTTTGTAATGGCAAAAAAATGGACTTTCACACTTATATGTGAACAGGAGTGTGGCTCTTAGGGGGAAAAAAACACTTTTAAAAAAGAGCAATTCTCCAAGTAGCTGGTGCAGAGTTTCCACAAACGATTCCAAGACAGTTGAGCAGACTCCTGAACCAGCTGTGGGGCCTGGGCCACTTTCTTCTGCCCTCAGCTTCCCTGTGCCCAGTTGGTCGTAAGGCCACCACCTTTCCAAATGTTGCCACAATGCTGCCATTGCTGGCTAAGAAAACCGTGGCTCATTAAACTTCCCAGGAAGAGCAATGAGAACTACGGCGGCAGGGAAAGAGGAAGAGCAGAATTGCAACAAGACAATCTCCTTCCCTGTTGTAAATGGGCTCAGCAAGCACTTAATGAGCCAGCCTCTTTCCTATGGTCATCACATGTAGTAACTGTTGACCTACACCATGGAGGACCAAGGCCATCCCAGGCGACAGGGCCAGCGGGTGGAGAAAAGGTGGGAGCGTACCTCAATTCCGACAGTGTGGTGAAGGATGCTGACCAAGAGGACGTGCTCCATCATCAGCCTGCTGGGCATGGCGGAGGCAGTGACGCAGGCACCCAGGAGGGCAGCCGTCAGTGTGTCATTCATGTCCTTCCTGCTATTGGCCATGTATAGCTCCTCCAGCTGCCCACTTATGGATGCCATGTTTGGCTCACTCAACCTGCAGGAATGTAAACACAGAAACACAATTAAATATAATTTTCCAGTTCAAACTCAGTTATCAATACTACCAATATATCCTACCTTACATATGCTTCTGACCCGGAAACAACTGACCCTGCTGCAATAACCCAGCATATTCTGCTCATAACCACAGAACACTATGGAGTTCTGAAATAATACAACTGTCTTTTCAGTTGAAATGTAACCAGTGAGGTATGCCATGGAAGGTCTGTGAGTCTGCAGAAATTGGGTATCCTGATCTGACATTCCCAGGTGTAGGAACCATCTAAGTAGTGTATCATTAGGAAAACCACCAATTCGCCCACTTCTTAGATGGCACACAGGCACGGTTTCTACACTGAAGAGGGTGCTCTGTCTGAATGAGTAGCGAGAGAGGACTGTGCAAGGAAGACTATTCACCACACACCTGTGCTACTACTAAAAGGAACATCACAACAGCATGCTTCAGTAAAACTTCTGGGACACTCCACTGACAATGTTTCAATTTCAATTAAGCAACATAGGGGAAGAGGCGGCACAAAGGACAGGTTCTGTATCCTGATTGTGGCAGTGGTCACCTAAATCTTCATGTAATAAACTACACAGAACCTCTTTCTCTTAAACAACACAAGCACATAAAAACAGTGAAACCTGAACAAGCTCTAGGAATTGTTACATCAGTTCCCTGATATGTGTGTGTGGTGCTGGGGATGGAATCCAGGCCTCATGAATACTAGGTTAGCACTCCACCACTAGCTGCACTCCCAGCCCCTGGTTGCTTCTCAATGGTACTCTAGCTATAGAAAATGTAACCTTTGGGAGAAAGCAGGTGTACAGCATGCAGGAATGCCCTGTACCCTATGAATCTACCAAAAAAAAAAAAAAAAAAAAAGAGCAATATACATTTAAAAGAGTGACTGCCTTTTGAGGATTTAGAAGAGGGGCATGAGGGTCTTCTGGTGAGAGTTATGGGAGAACTGGAGGAGGGCATTAGTGCAAGAAGGACTTGAACTTGTTTCTTAAAACCACAGGCTGACTGTAGATGGTTTAGTGGTGTGGTCCCAGCTACATGGCTTCCAATTACCCTTTTAGAGTCTAAATGTCAACATAGGGGGATGAAGGACCAGCATCCTGACCAGGTGCACTCATTTCTGCAAGGGGGGATCCCTGCCAGACCTTCCTCCACTATTCCTGGGAGGATGTTCCCTGCCCCATCCCAGCCTCAGAGTGGCAGTAGGAGTCTCCTGCTGCCTTCAAACCCTGTAAGGACTCACCATACCAAACAGCTGGGCAACATCTCCTCAACATAAGGATGTGGTTGCCCTAAGGCAGACACAGAAAGGATCTGAAAACAGCTACAAGTCCTTCCCATCACTTGCATCTTGTCATTCTGGGACAGTTTCCGTGTTTTAGAAACAGAGCATTGCTCCAAGGGAGAGAGCGTAACAACTCTGGAAGGTCACCTGTTAATTAGGCCTTTGACGTGTTTCTTCAGCCTTTCTAACTCCTCCTTCTTGCGCTCGTCCACTGTCTCCTGGGCTGGCCGCAGCTGAGGTGGGATGTACTTTTCGCCACTTTCACAAAGCCTCTCCTTGAAAAAAGAGAATAATATAATCGCAAAAAAGAAAAAAAAAAGTACACTGGACAAACTTCACATTTCCCTTGCTATGTGCATATTCATACACAGAACTACCAACTCCGGCAGCTGTTTCTACTGACTGTTTAACCCACCGCGAGCGCCCCACTGCAGTGCACTGGCTCCGGGGCTGACGGCCATCCCCGGGACCAGGGAAGTTCCGCGGTACCTGCTGGGTCGTGCCGTCCGCCCCCGAAGAGCCTGCCCTCTCTTCTCCGTCTTCTGCGAAGCGGACTCTCTTCCTCCCGGCTTTCTCCCGCGCCCCGCCTTCGGGCTCTTCCCGGCTGTCCGGCTCGGGCTCCGCGGCGTCCTCGGCGTCGTCCGCACTCTGCGGCTCCGAGTCGCTGTCCAGGTCACTCTCGGGGAGCGGCGCGCCCGCCTCCTCCTCCCCCTCGTCGCCGCTGCTCTCGAGCAGCCCGCCGGCCCCCGACCCCAGCACGCCCAGGATGTAGTCCAGCCCGTCGCGCGCGAAGCCGGGCGGCACGGCGCTGCCCTCGGCCCTCTTCCTGCGCTTGCTCAGGCCCAGGCAGCGCTCCAGCTGGCGGATCTCTCGGTCCTCCTCCTCGTTGGCCGCGAGAAGCGCCCGCTTGCGGGCGGCGGCGGCGGCGGCGGGGCTGGCCTTGCCCGGGCGAGCCGGGGCCTTGGCTGGGGCTGCGGCCTCGGGGACAGCCGTGGCCGCGGCCGGGGACGGCGCGGCCTTGTCGGGGGCCGAGGCCTGGGCCCGGGGCGGCGCGGACTCCCCCGCGCTGCCCTCCTGCTTCCCCGCCGCGGCGCCCGCGGTCCTCTGCAGGCGCCGCGCTTTCCTCAGTTGCCGCTTCTCCCTCCGCAGCTCCTTGCGGCTCTTCCTGCCGCACGGCCGGGAGCGCACCCCGGCGCCGCGCCCCTCGGCCTCTCCCCCGGAGGTGGCCCGCACGAACCCCTCCACGGCCACCCGCAGCCGCTGCAGAGCGCCCTCGCCGCCGCGCCCGCCGCCGCGCTTCTGACGAACTACTCGCCTTCGGCCGCCTCCCGAGCGGGCCGCTGTCGCGGTCACGGACGCCGCCATTTTCCGGGACGATCTCAGACCACAACTTCCGCCGCGGCGGGACTTCCGGGCGAGAGCGAGCGCGGGGCGTGGCGGGTGTCGCCCCCTGCCGGCCGGGGGGCCGCAGCAGCGGACACCAGAACATTGGGTTTCAAAGGGAACCTGTGAATTGTGTCAGGCCACACCCTCCCAGAGCTCGCGGCAGCTGCGGGTCGCGGGGCCGTGCGTGTTCGCGGTGGGGAAGGCCCCGGGCAGGTTCTCTGTGTCCCAGGGAGGAGCCGCGTACTCAGTCTTACAGCTCTGCCTTTTGCTCCCTGCGCTCTGCCTTGGGGCTCCTTAAGGACTCATTTTTCCTGAGAGTAGTGTAGTCCTGCTTAAGAGGATGCGACACATTTATTCAACGGTCCTCTGTTGGTAGTGCACTGAGATGAAATCAGTGTCCACCTGAAGCCTGTGATGTGCCCTTATGTGGACATCCGGTCTTTCCAGTTGTAGTCAAGTTTAGATGAGGGCATACTGATTTGGAGTGAGCCCTCAATCCAGGGACTGGGGCATCTTAGAAGAAAAGGGGCATTTGGACGCCCAGGGAGCTGGCCATGTGCCGGTGGAGATGGGGCTCGTGTGTCTGCCAGCCTCATGTCTCGTCCACAGCCCAGGTGTGGCAGGGCAATGGGAGGCCAACGTGCCAGAGGCAACCTGTGAGTCACATTTATTGGGGAGCACTTACTAGACATCAGTGACTGCCCCAAGAAGAGTTTGGTGGCAACAGGCTGAATGGAGCACATCTGTCCCTCGTGGTGTTTTGTCCAAGGACACCAGCAGGATGAGTGACACCTGTCCTCACCCAGTGCCTGCAGGTCTGCCCACTCACCACGGGGGAGGGCTGTCCTCAGGACATCAGCTTGCTTAGTCTGCTGGTGTGACCAGCATCCCGAGGAGCAGCTGTCCTGGGCAATGCAGGAAAGTGGCTTTCTCCAGGGGACACTGACCGGCCCTGGTTCCCACTGTGCAGGAGGAAAGCCAGTCCTTCAAGATGGTGTGTGTCCGACACTGCAGCTCAGCCTTGCCCTGTGTCCCTTGACTCGGCAGGTTTGGGGAGAAGAGAAAGGGGCGTCCAGGGACATGTCTTACTGTCACGACCCCCAGCCGGCAAAGGAAGACGCGACACAGGATTCTTCCTTCAGCAGTTTATTCAGGCCTTTATTTTGACATGTCTTCTAGCTTCTACTACTTCTACTCCTACTACCTCACCCGAGCGCCCCAGCCTTGATAAAGCACATCAAGCCCCAATGCACAACTGCCACGTGGACTTTTCTCATAGGGTGCCAAGTCACAGCGCGCCAACTCATTCTGATAAGGAGTTGTTTGCCACAGACTACAGAGGAAACCAGCGCCATCTTGTAATGTCGGCCACAGTTCACAGAAACGGCTCACCACATCTTACTGTTTCCCTTTTCTTTAGGGAGGCATGGAACAAATCCTGTCTGGGAGTCCCCAGAGGAAGCCAACCCTGCCATCCAATTTTGGATTTCTAGCCTCCAAATCTGAGAAATTTCCGTTGCTTCATACCATTCAGTTTGTGGTCCTTTGTTACCAGGTCTTTCGTACCGAGGTGTTAATGTGATCTAATGAACACATTTAGTGTGTGGCCAGTGTTTCTTTTCTTTCTTTCTTTTTTTGGTACCAGGGGTTGAACTCAGGGGTGCTAACCACTGCCCAACACCCTGCATCCCTTTTTATATTTTATTTTGAAACAGGGTCTTGCCAAGTTGCTCAGGACTTTGCTAAGTTGCTGAGGCTAGTTTTGAACTCAGGATTCTCCTGCCCAAGACCCTGGGATTGCCTGGCTCCAGTGTCTCTGTATAACACGCTGCTTCACGGAGCCCTCTGGTCTGAGGGTCTTCCTGGGGAAGTGGGATTGCTGGCTTGGGGTGTCCAGCCTTACAGGTCTGTTTCCTCCCAGGGTGTCTGTACAACTTCAGAATCAGTTTGAGAACTTCCATGTCTCTTCCATGATATTTTTAAAAAGTCTTAAATTTTTGCCCACTTCTGTCAAACTGGTATCTCATTATTTTAATTCCTTCTGTGAGTGTTGTTTTATATGTGCCTTGACAATTCACGTTTTCTCTCTGGCTTATAACCTTTGCCATATGTTATGAACATGAGTTCCTTAGAGATCTTAGGATTTTTTTGAAAAACATTTTTAATTGTAGTTGGACACAACACCTTTATTTATTTATTTCTATGTGGTGCTGAGGATTGAACCCAGTGCCTCCATGTACTAGGCAAGTGCTCTAGCACTGGGATACAACCCCAGCCCTTGACATCTTAGGAATTTTTACAAGGAAAAAATTTGAACAATCCTTTGTCTCTCCTATGTGTGAATATTTTCCTCCTTCAAATATTCAAGATACTTTAAAACATAAATCACTTAATTTTAATAGACAATGCACTCTAAGTACAGAGTAAAAATTTAAGAGGTGCAAAAAGATATGAATAAGAGTCCTTCTCCTCCTGTTCCTGCTGCTGAGCACCCAGCTGAGAACCAGCTCTCCTCCAGGAAGCAGTAACCTGTGCCCTGAGTCATCTTGCAAGTGGCCCTCGGGGCACATGTGCTGCCTTTCCCGACAGCCCACTGAAGACCGCTCTGCATGGTTGCTTTGTTTCACTGTCCAGTGTGCCTGGGAGACCCCCCTCCAGCAGAGGCCACCAGAGCCCTCCTGGCCATCCCCTGGGCCATTGCAAAGGCTTCTGGTCTCCCTGCTCAGCCCCCTGCTTCAGTCTTAGCACAGCAGCCACAGTGACACTTTTTAAAAAGCATTTTGGTTACATAAGATTGTATTTTTAAAAATTTTTTATTTGTTCTGCTTAGTTGTACATGGCAGCAGAATGCATTTCAATTCATCGTACGCAAATGGAGCACAACCTTTCAGTTCTCTGGTTGTACATGATGTAGAGACACACCATTCGTGCAATCATATGTGTACTTAGGATGTGCATCTCATCCCACCATCTTTCCTATCCATGTGACCCCTCCCCCCCTCCCCTTTGCCCAATCCAGGGTCCCTGCATTCTTCCCGAGTCCTCCCCCCATCATAGCTCAGGATCCACTAATCAGAGAAAACATTCGACCTTTAGTTTTTGGGGATTGGCTTACTTTGCTTAGCATAATATTCTCCAACTCCATCCATTTACCTGCAAATGCCATGATTTTATTCTCTCTTTTTAAAATTATTTTTTAAATATTGATGGACCTTTATTTTTATTCATTTATTTATACGTGGTGCTTAGAATTGAACCCAGTGCCTCACACATGCTAGGCAAGTGCGCTACCACTGAGCCCCAGCCCAGCCCTTTATTCTCTTTTAATGCCGATTAATATTCCATTGTGTATATACCACAGTTTCTTTATCCACTCATCTATTCATGGGCATCCAGGTTGGTTCCACAGTTTAGCTATTGTGAATTCAGCTGCTATAAACATTGGTGTGGCTGGTCGCGATAGTATGCTGATTTTAAGTCCTTTGGCTATAGACTCTGGAGTGAGATAGCTGGGTCAAATGGTGGTTCTAATCCAAGTTTTCTGAGGAATCACCCCAGGCTGCACCATTTTGCAGTCCCACCAGCAATGTCTGAGTGTGCCTTTTCCCCACATCCTCACCAACACTCCACAGTGACACTTTTAAAATACAAAATTAGCATCGCTCGGCAGCAGCACTCCAATCCCCAGCGGTTCATCAGCCCAGGCTCTGCCTGCCCATCTGCCTTCACTCCCTCCCTTCCTCCCAGGTCTGCCCTGCTCTCCTCCCAGCTCCTGGGTCCCTGGTCCCTCTCCGTCAGTGTCCTCCCTGAGCTACCCTGACTCCCCGTTCAGACCTGCTTGTGCACCTCACTGGCTGCTGTCTGCTCCCTCGACCTCACGGGCCCCTCCCCCCCCCAGCATGGGTTCTTGTCCTGTGGTCTGTCTCCAGGCCTGAGAGAGCCTGGCACCAAAGGACACTTGGTAAGTGGACGATGGGAAACGATGCTTGGCTGCTTTTTACTGACTGCAGTCTTTTCTTTCCCTTCCTCTCTGACCTCGTTCCTTTCCTTTCTTCCTTCCATCTTCCCCTCCCAGGCTGGTCCTGGACTAAAGTGATCCACTGCCTCAGTCTTCTGAGTGAAAGACCCCTGATTCCCTGTCCAAGGAGAATCACACGAAACACTGGCTGCAAAAAGCAAGAGGGATTTATTGGGACACAGGCGCCTGAGGGTGCCCAGCAGAACCTCAGCCGGAGCTTTGGTGAGCTGGCACACCGGGCTTGGGGGATACAGAGATTTTTATAGGGTAAAGGGGCAGTCTTCACACGGGGGAAACAATAGGTTTCTTATTAGTTAATTTTAAACCCAGCATATAGGCTACCTAAAGGGCAAAGTTGTTTTTCACTTTATGTTACTGGAAAAGCCACATAAAAGTTACATGTTAGCACTCTGGTCCTCCTGTTGCTGCTCATTCAGGCATGCCTTAGGACCTGGTCCTTTGTGCTTTCTCAACCGGTTACACCTAACTGATTGTCTGAAAAACACCTCTGGTGCCTGCGTAGGTTTGTGACATGCCTCGGTGGTTTTGCAACTAGGCCTGAGGTTGTTGGGCTGGGGTCTTTCATGAGGACCATGAACCACAGCCTGGGCCCCCGTGGCATTATGGTTCCCACATACTCATATTAAAAATGATGCAACAGTGAGTATCTTTGAATACACAGCAGCCTACATTCGTCAGAGTAGAATTTGAGAGCTATATTTTGAGATGCATGGTTTCTGAATTGAAGGGTGTGTATTTTGCAAGTTTGATAGACATTGCTGAAGGGTTATTCGTAGAGGTTGAATCAGTGAATGTCCATTGCCACTTTGGTGGAAGAATAATGACCACATTGATTTTTTTAAGCTACTGGGGATTCAACCCAGGGGTGCTCCACCACTGAGCTCCATTCTCCGCCCCCAGGATTTTCTCAGATTTTGAGATGGGATCTTGAAGTTTCTGAGGCTGGTCTCAAACTTGTAGTCCTCCGCCTCAGGCTCACCTTCCTCCAGAGCCATGTCACCTTCATCTAAAACAGCTCACAGAACAGCTGCAGGAGTGTGCCAGAGGCGGAGGTCCTGAGGCTCTTCCCCTTCCCTGTCCCCAGGTGGGAAACAGCAGGGGGGAGAGTGGGGGGAGCAGCGTCTCAGCCAGGGGTGGGTGGCTCTGAGAGAGGGCAGCACCCAGCCCCATCCCAACTCCAGTTGCACTTACATGGAAGCCAAAAGGGGAGGGAGAAGAAAAGGTGCCCACCCTCCTTCCCAGCAGAGTCCTGAGCAGGGGGGTCTGGGCAGGCGAAGAGAAGGGATCTTGATTCGCATGTGACTGGACCTTGCCCGCAAGGCTGTTCCTGAAGCTGAGGAGCAGGGAGCTGAGGTTCCTGTGGCACTGTCCAGAGAGGGAGGGAAGTGTGCATGGACGTTTCCAGGTGCCAGAGAAGTGGCTTTGTTTCCCACTTGCCCCTCCACCATGCCCCCGCCCCCCGCCCCCCCATTCAAAGTAGGGGTAGGAGCTCCTCCCGGGGCTCCAAGTGCCTTCTCTCCTGATGTCCACATCAAGGCCTGCAGCCCGCACCTCCTCTGACCACATTCTGCTCTTCTGGGTCAAGAGCAGACCTTGAGAGTGGAAATGAGACACGGTGACCCCTGCATCTAGCAGGTTGGCACAGGCTGCCTTCTACACACATCATGTGATCTGTCTCCATGGCCATCTTTCTAGAATGTGCTGTGCCCGCCTTCCAGCCTTCCTGTTCGCAGAGGGCCGTGACATGCCACAAGGCATGGCCCAAGTTGCTGCGCTGTGGGAAGGGACGGCGGCGAATCTGCGCAGCGCCCTCTGGGTCTCGCCTGCCCTTCCAGTGTCAGGTCCAGGTGGCGGCCCAGCGTGGCCCTGCTGTCTGCAGGATCAAAGCACACGTGGGCTCCTGGCGCCTCCCCAGGCTGCGCCACCTGGAAGTCAGGGCCTCAGAGGAGGTCCCCCAGACTGCTCAGGACCAGGTCCTTCAGGAATCTGTGATGGATGGCATGTGGGGGGAGCAGTATTCAGGGCTCAGAAGTGACCAGGGAAGAGAGCTGCAGGCAGGAGACCACCAGGGGTGCACTCTCAGAGCAGGCTGGGGCTCTGCCACTTCCTAGGTCACTCACGCCCTGTCACATCCATTTCTCAGAACCCAAGAAACAAAGCCCCCAATGCTCCACCCTGGGACATAAGCCAGCCCCCACCCCCTGCAGAGGCTCCCCAGCTTGGCCCCTTCTGGTCCCCTCCCCCCTGTTTCCCAGGCTGGCCCTTGTCCTCTTGGCTGTCTTCCCCTGGGGCAGGTACACTCCCAGACACCCACTGAGCAGGCCGAGGTCCCTGGAAACAGGATTTCAGAGGCTGATGCTGTGAGCCTGTGTCGTGGTGACCCCACTGCAGGGCTGCAGGACCCTCCACTGCTGGCACCTGTCCCCTGCCCACTTACTCCTCTTGGGAGCATCTCGGAGGGGGTCTCCTGCTGTGGCCGCCCCAGGCCCTGGAGCCCGCCCCTGTGTTCTGGGCCCACCACGCCCCTCCTTGCCCTGTGCTGTGGACTGTTCTGCAGAGCTGCATGGGACCAACAGAGTGGGGAGGAGGGTGCAGAGCAAGAACCCCCGCCCCACCAGCCTCCCAGGGGCCTCAGGAGGCCATGCCTCTTCTCGTTCAATAAGCTTTCAAACTGGGGACAAGGAGCCAATAACCTGCCAATGTCCCACTGTGAGGGGAACCAGGGCATTGGGTCATTGTTGAGGCAAAGTGCCCAGGAGACATTGCTGGCTCCCAGTCCACTACTGGCTTAAGTCCTCCACTTGCTCACGTTCTCTGAGGCCAGGCAGGCTGCAGCCATCCATTTAAGTCCCTTCGACTTCCTTGGGGTGCAGATTTCTTTGCTCTGAAGTCAGACTTCTCAGACTTGGAGGGAGTTGGTGTGTGCCAATCATGGGGTACCTTTCCAGCCCAGTCCTCACGCGAGGGAGGCCCTGGTGCTGATCTGGGCTACTTCTCCCTTGGAGGCCTTGGCATCCCAGCCCCACCAGCCACAGCTCCTCTCTCTGGGCCTCCGACAGTTGTGCAGAGAAGCATAAGGAGTCTTATTTCCCTGGTGCTGCCCAAAGGGACGGGGACAGAGGGACTGCGCCTGTTGGTGAGATGAGGAACGTCACCAGGTTGTCCCTTGCCCACCCAGGGCCGACTTATGCTAGGGAGGGTCTATGGCGAGTGCGGGGGGGGGGGGGGGCTGCAAGCAGCCAGAGTGCTGTGGTGGGGGTGGGAGGCGGGCAGGCTCCAGGCACCAACACCTGGTGACCGAGGTGTGTGGTGTCTTCTTCTGGGAGTGGCGTGAGGGTGAGACCTGGGGCGTGCCGTGATGGCTGGCATTTCGAGGGATCACCCAGGCGCCCTGGGGCTGAGGGAGGCGCAGACTGAGGTGGGCTGCACGGGACAGCTGCCCAGCGGCCTGGAGAGGAGTCGCCAGCTGGGGCTCTGCCTGCCACAGTCTGTTAAAGGTGGCCGCACGAGTGGGCGGATGTGCCATTTAAAGCGTGACTTTGAACTCAGGCTCACAGACTTTTTGGTGTTGTTCTGGTGTATCCATTTATTGATGGGTTACTTTAAAAATATTTTCTTTTTTTCTGGTTATAAAAATAACACACTCACCACACAAATTGGAAGGTTCAGTTCATATGAAGCACAAGGAGGGGAGCCCACCATAAACTCTCCCTTCCAGAAACACATCTTCTGGGCATTTACACATTTATTCCTCTCATTACGATTTTTTTAACCCAAATAGAGTATATATGTCGTTTTCCATTTTCCCGTATGTGAACGTAGTGCATAGACGACTCCCCTTTGCTTGTGTGGTCCCCGACGCGTGGATCCTGTCCCCGGGCAGTAGCGCTCCACCTAAAAGATGGAGGAAATGCCGACCCCAGCCCTCCCCAGGCTCACGGTGACCTGCTTCTTAACCAGCAGCCTGCGGGCACTGGGGACACCTTCCAGGTGTGACCTGTCTCCTGTTAAGACACACAGAGCACGCCCCGCGGGAGCGCCTGCAGAGTTGGCGAAGATTCGGGAGGATCTCACCAGGGAGGTTGCTCAGGGAAAGCGTATGAATGGTATTTCTAAACTTCACGGACAATGCAGATTGCTGACCCCCGAATGGTGCTGATTTGCACTCCCAGGGCGGTGAGTGCCGGCCCCCAGCCACCCAAGGCGTCTCACGTGTTTTCATCTTTGCCCACGGGAGAGAGAAACCAGCCTCTGGGAGCAGCCCAGAGCTCAGCAAACCCCTTCTTCAGTGTCCACCCTGCACCCTGCTTCCCTCAGGGACGTGTGTGTATCCTTAGGTCCTTCTGGGGCAGCCATCCGCCCACCCTGAGGGGGACGCTCCAGCAGTGTCTCCCTCCAGAGCTGCGCTCACCCACGGTCCTGCCTGTGGCCATCCCCAGGCTCTTGGCTGCCACAGCTCTCTCCCACCTGCCTTCCCTGCCCTTCCCCTGCTCTAGGTCTTCCGTGGCCACCTGCGAAGTCAGCAGAACCCAGTGCCACTCCTGGCTGGAGGGCAGGACCTTCCGCGCTTGGCCCTGAAGCCCGTTTCTCCCGTGGACTGTGTTTTGCAGGACCGATACGCTCTGGCCTCCGGCTCCTGGTTGCCCTTTGGTGGAGCCCTGGCCCCTGCGCCTGATCAGCCTTGACTTTGCCCCTGCCACTCCCCCACACCGACAAGCATCCTGCTGGGAGGCTTCCTCTGCCGGGTGCTCTGCGCTCACCTGTCTCCCTTGTCGGACTTGGAGTCTGAAGAGGAGGCCCGGACCGTCTTAGTCAACCTGCCACAGCCACAGCATTTCCATTCCCATGACAACCGGATGGACACTGGAGGGAGGCCGGGCTGACTCGGGGAGCATGCCAGGCAGCTCACACCTGATGGACCGAGAGCTGGACACACCTTTCCTCTCAGTGTATTAATCGCCTGTGGAATAATGGCTAAAACAAGAACTGGGAGGTTCAGCGCCCCCGTCCCAAGCTCGGCCAGCAGCAGAGTGAGCACGTTAGACCTGGGGAAGGACACTTCTGTGGACAGAGCCTCCAGTGAAACTTCAGCGTCTCTGCTGAGTGTCCCCAGGCCTGGAGCCGTGGCTCGTCAGGGGCTGGCTGAGGGGTAGCTCATCTCTGACACTGCTCATCCCATTCATCAGATGAGTAAGAGTTGTGCCCGTACGCACCAGCGGCCTGTGCTGACATCTCTGGCACAGTTCGGAGAAGGAAAAAAAGCCGTAGTTTTGTGTTGTGCTCTTCAGTATTTTTAGTTTACAAGTCAACTGTTTATCACATTAGGACATTGATCTATAAATAAATTTGAAAGCAGTGATACATCTGGGCCTTTGCAGGCCTCAAGTTGAGGCAATGATCTGTAAATATATTTGTGTGTGTCATTGATCCCTTTATTACTAATGCTGTGGCTTTCATTGTGGTTATCAATCTCACCCCTGATGACCAAAGTTCTTGTTCCCCGGTGCAGGCCCACTGGCCTGTTCTTAGACATTTGAGAAGCACAAAGTTATACCTAATTCTGGCTGAATTTCAGATGCATCATCCTGTTCTTCCGCACGCTTTTCCTTCCCTCTCTGAGTTTTTCTATTATCTAGAGATGCTTTCCCCATCTGCAGCCAGTACCACCTAAATGCCCTGGAATGAACCTTAGCTCTGATGTGGACACATGCATGTGTTACCCTCTCCATAACAGGGCTGTTTTGTGAGTCATAAAGCTTTCTCACGCCATTTCACTGGTTTCTTTGTGTTTGTTGTTTCAAAGCAGGACTTTGTTGCCTTTTGTATTAACACAGGGCAGCCTCACGTGCAGGTTGTTTCCTGTTAGGATTCTCGCAGGGGACGGCTGACCCCAGTGCGGACACTTGCTGTGAGTGTGGCCCATGTCTCGATGTTCGGCCGAGGGCGCCTGCTGCTTCCCTAGCCCTCGCAGTCTTCCTGGGGGCTGTCTTCCCTGGGCCTGGATCGAACTGACAGCTTTGAGTGCAGCTCTTTCAAATTGCATAAAACACTGCTTGGCATTGTCCCTGGACAAAGTCACACCATGTAGAATCACTCAGATCACACACTGCATCCAACCAGAAACCGTGATAATGTCCAGGCCCATCTCCTTTGTCCTGAGGAAGAACACCTTTTTCTTTTATGTTATAAGAGGCCATAAGATTTTCAGGCAATTTGAAGGTTTGGCTCCCACGCGGCACCCAGTGGTGTGAGCAGCGTCTTCCTCTCTGGAGAGCCAGCGCCTGGCAGGCCAAGCCCCTGGGCTGGGCATCTCAGGACCCCTGCTGCTTCCCCTGTGCTGGGCTGACTGAGGTCCATCCCCATGTTCCCAGCTGACCACTGGTAAGTGACCTCGTTGCACATCCTCCGGAGTCTCTCTGTTCCCTGTCCCCATTCCCACCTCGTGTCAGGGCTTTCTGGGAGCAGTGTAGCTGGTGGCCTGCATCAAAGCCTTTGTCCCCAGGCTTGCTTCTGGAAGGACCCACCTGACTCAGCACTTCAGATCCCAAACCCCAGCGTCCTGAGGCGGCTGTGCCATCAACACACACCCCAACGTGTCTGTCTTTCCACAATGCCGGGACTCACTGGGAACCATCACGTCACAGGCTGCACCACCTAGCAGTGGCAGGTCACCGAATGCTCGGCCGACGGTCACCAGCAGGTGACGCGTTCTTCTATTACAGCCTTCACTTCTAACATCTCTAACTCTCAAGTCACAAAGGAGACTTCTCACGATGGCATACATAGACGAAGAAAGAGAAGAAAAGGTCACAGGATGCTGAGCCAGGAGCACAGGCAGAGGCTTGAAGGCAGAGTCCCAGCGCCACTGTGGGTGGTCGGGTGAGGGTCTTAGCCAAGCAGTTCTGCAGAGTCGTCAAGGCCGAGGGTCCCCACAGAGGGCAGTGTCGGTTTGAGATTGTCCACTTGGAGCGGGCTGGGCATGAGCGTCATGGGCAGGAGAGTGGAGCCTGGGGCGCAGGACATTGGAGGTTCATTGCTGGGGCTCATGGTAGTGACCAGGTGATGGGGTCAGGGTGCCGCTGTGGACAGTCCTGTGGGGTTCCTCCTTTTATGGGTCTGTGGTGAGGGGATGGCACCTGGTGAGGTTGGTAGATCCAGAGGCTGGTATTCCTGACATGATTCAGGACGGCCCTGAGTCCAGGTGCTCCTGATTCCGACTGATAAGTTGACAGGTGTAAGTCATCCATCACTTTGTGCCTTATGGTCTTCCCGGGCAGATGGTGGTGGCTTACTTACACAAGCAAGCTTCACAGTCATTACCTGGCGAGGAAGGTTCTTTCTCACAGGCTCACACGGTTTTGAAGGAAAAGGGGGAGAATGCATCCAGCCCCACCCTGTGCCCAGGCCATGGCGAAGGTGGCCACCCTGTGAGGAGTCCTTGGCTGGTGGCGGCGTCGGGAAGCGGGGGATGAGTTCCTAGAGGGTGGGGAAGGATGGGTGGGCAGATGGCATTGCTGATGTGTCATGGGGCACGTTCCCCTGCAGCCCCTCAATACCCAGCAGTCATTCTCGCTCAGAGGCTCATCACCCGCCCACGCCGCGCACTTAGGACCCGCCACCCACACGGGGCCTCTCTCTGCCCTCCGTTTCTCCAGGCTTCTGTATTGTTAGGGCCTTGGGAAAGCATGTGTTTGTTGGGTGGTTGGACTGGATATATTCTAGATTTTATAAAAATTCCAATGCTGGGAATCCCTGACCCCTGGTTGATGTCGAGGTTCATATGGGAAATGGTGTGTTATTTTCTAATCATTCTACTTATTCTCCCTGGAATATCTAAAAATCTTTAGAAAAGTGTGACAGGTCCTTTAGAGTAGTCTTGGCCTGTGGTGCTGTGGTAGGGACAGACGTGGCAAGGCTCCGAAGACAGCAGGAGGCAGTTTCATTGGGCTGCAGCCAGGTTCAGAGGGCACAGCTTTTGCTGTAATCAATCAATCCCCTGAACCCCGAGTTCAGGGAGTTTCAGAGTTTTATACCCAGCCTGTGAGGGGAGGGGCTCCGAAGTTCCCAGTCTGCTGAAGTTCACATAAAAGCAGCTTTTTCCTTCACTGTTTTAGGCAAGTTAATACTTCAAGGACAGCACCCGAAAAAGGGAGAGCTTCTTCTCCCCTTTCTTTCCTCCCCCTGCCAGCTGTTACCATGGGCCCATTTGTAACTTATCTTAAAATGTAGACATCTCTGTGAAGCCCAGCTCAAGGCCAGAGGCCTGTTTGCACATTTCTTCAAAGTACTATAGTGGATACGTTTGTGAAAACTAGTCAAGGGGTGCCCAGCACCTGGAGTGCTGGTATCTTCTCGGCCAGTGGCCAAGTAAACAGGGCAACAGGAAAATAGGAAGTTTATCTACATTGGACTCCTTCACAGAGACTCTTGTGCTGACAGTCCCAAAATCAGCGTGGTGAAGAGGGCGTTTCTGTGGAGAAAAGGGGTGCCACTTCAGTGCCATCTTTATTCTTGGACAGTCTTGCGCAGTGTCTTGTACTGACCATATTTAGCACACAATGCACTTGGGTAGAATTTGATTTTTCGGTGTCAACCGTAAGAATCCTGATGTTTAGTGTGTGTTTACTACGATCCAAGCACTATTCTACGAAGTGACAAACAAAGGACTCGTCCCTCTAATGCCCCCCAAGCCTCCGAGGAAGTGGTGTGGAGCCAGCAGACCCTGGCCCACGAGGCCCCCGCGGCAGGGTACGCGGGCGTGACAGGCTCCCCACCGGCCCTCCTGGAGACGATCAGTTTCTCCACTCAGGAAGAGGGATGGGGTGCAAGGCCCATTTTAGGCCACCTCAGGGCTTACATGCTCCCTTTGTGCTGGTGACACAAAGGCCAAATAGCAAGTGCCAGATCACCAGTGTCCACCCCTGGCAGAGGACTCTGTCCGAGGTGGGCTCTGTCCAGGGGTGGGGACAGAGGAGCAGGACCCAGGAAGCTCTCTTTTTTTAATCTGAGGACTGCTCAGCACCACTGTCCACAGGTGTCAGCTGCACAGCGAAGGGTCCCGCTGTGCACCTGCACATGTCACGCTCCTGCCTTGCGCAGCCCCACCGTCCCCCTTCCCCCAACCCTTCCTAGCCCCTGGAGTGTCTCTTGTATTTTCAGGTCTTTGTTTCTGCATGGGAGAAACCACGCACGTTGTCTGTGTCTGCCTCCGCTTGTCACCATGATGCTGCGCTCGGTGAACACCTCCCATCAGTCTCCCCCAGTTCCACCCACTTTCCGGCCCAAAACAGGGTTTTGTCCTTCTTCACAGCTGGATAATATTCCACTGGGCACAGGTACCACATTGTGTGGGGAACCACCCTGAGCTATTTGTGTGCCTTCATTCAGCCTTGGAGCCAAGGAGATTTTGGTTTGGCATTGCAAGCTATTCTGTGGCTCCTCCCACCTAGTGGATTGCACAATGCACGTGACCTCTGTCTCCCATCCGCTAGGAAGACTGATCTCGTAGCTCTGGAGTTGGGTGGGACCCACTGGGAACTGGACAGTCCATCTCCTACCTTAATTGGTTAAGAACATTCTGTAGGAAGCCTTTGAAGTTCCCCCCTACAGAGAATGCTCGACCCTTAAGGTCCAAGAGCTGCCTGCCCCCACTCTGTAACTATTTTCTGTGTTGTCTGATCTTTCACCATGTTTCTCAGCAGCCCCCTCCACGCAGGGGAACCCAGCTCCCATTGCTGTTGACGGGCACCTGGGCTGACTCCACGACTTGGCCGTCACGCAGAGTGCCACGGTAAGCCTGTTGTGCACCCTGACTCCATCTCCTGCGGAGAGAGGCCAGGAGTGGGAGAGCTGGAGCCTGGCAGCTCTGTTGGGTTTTGGGGGAACCTCCACGCTGCTTTCCGGCTCTCCTCCTCCCTGACTCCTGCTCCCAGCTGTGTGAGGCTTCCTTTCTCGCTTCCTGCCAGCATCATTTCATCATGGCCACCCTCACTGGGGTGTGGACTCTCAGTGTAGTTCTGATTTTTCAGTTCCCTGATGCCAAAGATGCAGATCATCTTTTTCGTATATTTATGTGTCTATTGAGAGTACTTTCCCATTTTTTCGATGGGCTACTTGCTGTTCTGTTGTTGAGCTCTTCATGTCTGTGTTCTGGACACGAACACTCTGTCAGCTGAGAGCTGGCCGGCATTTCCTCCTGTCCACAGGTCGCCTCTTTTCCTTTCAGATTGTGTCCTGGCTGAGGGGAAAGGTCTCAATTTAATGTCATTCTGTTTGTCAATTCCTGCTTTTGCCCCTGAGCTGCTGAAGTCCTACCCAGGAAATCACTGCTTGGGCCAGTATCTTGAAGTGTTTCCCCTTTGGTTTTCGTCCAGTGGCTTCAGATTCCAGGTCTCACGTGAAGGTCTGGGATCCATTCTGAGTTGGTTTGCACAGGGTGACCGAGGTGCTCAAGCCCTGGTCCCCTGCTCATGGATGCCCCTTTTCCCAGCGTCCATGTGGAGGAGCCGTCCTTGCTCCCTGGGTCGTTGGCACCGCAGTCAGCAGCCCGCGGCTCAAGGGGCAGAGGTTCATTTCTGGGTCCCTGGGCCGGGCCCCTCTGGTCTCCTGGCCTCCCTGCGGCCAGCTCCTGCGGCCTTGTGGCGGACCTGTGGTGTTTTGGAGTCAGGTACTGAAGCCTCTGGGCAGCGTTTTACTCCTGCTTCGATCTCATTGTTTGTTATTGATTTATTTGGGCTTTTTAAAAATATCCTCTTGGTTCAGTTTTGGCAGGTCGTGTGCCCAGGAATCCGTCCACCTCTTGGCGGTTCCAACTCACTAGCGTGCAGACTTTCAGGACCCTCTGGCGCTCGCCTTCGTGGCTCTGCTGCCGTGGCTCCTCTCCACTTGGCTGGACCCCTTGGCCTGGCCAGTCCCACCTGTCTTTTCTGGTTCCGTCGTCCTCTGCTCTGTGAGCACCACCCTTTGGCCCTGGTCCCTGATTTCTTCCCGGTGCTCATCTGCTCTCCCGCGGCACTGGGTCTTGCTGGCGAGGCCCTCTCTGATGGGGAGCAGGAGTCACAGAAGCCGAGGACCTCACGGGGCGGCAGTCGCCACAGTCGTCTCGTTTCTTCTTGCTGTCACGGGGGGACTGTGCCCACTGGGCTGGAAGCTTCAGTCCCTGTGGTTGAAGGCTCAGGCAGGATTGGTGACGCCTGGAGCTGGACGCAGGGCTGAGCCGGGGTGTGGCTCAGTGGCCCAGCACCCCGAGGTGCGAGGACTGGGCTTCAACCCCTAGGGAAAAAAGGTTAGAAATATAGAATCAAATACAAAGATGAAATAAAGTTGAAAATAAAATGTTGGCATACCGGGAATGGAACCCAGGGGCGTTTTAACGCTGAATTACATCCCAGTCTTTTTTTATTTTGAGACAGGGTCTTGCCAAGTTGCCGTGTGATCTGACGCGTAATCCTCCTGCCTCAGCTTCCTGAGTGTCTGGGATTACAGGCCTGTGTCTCTATGCCCAGCTAATCACATTCAATACATTTTTAAAGGGTAAAGAAAGCAGGAGGAAAATAAGAA
The DNA here is from genome assembly GCF_045843805.1 of Urocitellus parryii. NCBI lineage: Eukaryota > Metazoa > Chordata > Mammalia > Rodentia > Sciuridae > Urocitellus > Urocitellus parryii. Next base: position 308,902 of record NW_027552152.1, read on the forward strand.
GGAAAGAGGGAGAGGGAGGGGGGAGAGAGAGAGGGTGGGGGGGAGAGAGAGAGAGAGAGAGAGAGAGAGAGAGAGAGAGAGAGAGAGAGAGAGAGAAGAAAAACAGAAACAGAAAGCAATAGAATGGAGGCTCAGGGCTGCTGGCCTTGGCCGGGCACTGCAGGCGGGATCCATGGCTGGCACTCTTCCTCTCTGCTGCTTTGCCTGTTGGTAAGGATTCTCTCCACGTCCCTGGGATGGGGAGAGGCCACGGGTCCACAGAGGTTCATGCTGGGGTGTGGCAGGTTCTGTGAGACCCTCTGCCCACAATCCTGGAGCCCCCAGACCTGGATCCTGTGTAGAGTCCCACACAGCCCTTCCCTCTGCAGGTCTCGGGACTGCCCCCCAAGGGAAGCACCTGGCCTTCCCTCCATTCCACCCCCTGCCCACGCAGGTCGCAGCAGAGTTGTGTCAGTGACTCCTGCTGAGCAGACCTCAGACAGAAAGCACCCAGGGCTTCTGACCCGCCCAGCACTGGGCACAGACACGGTGCCTTCTCCAGGTGGCTCAGTGTCCGCCCCGTGTGGATACAGGGTGCAGAGATCGGATCCTGCAGCGCCAGCTGGCTGGGCAGGTCCCAGGCCTCTCGGCTGTCTGGACCATACGTCTGCAGGGTGCTGGGCTCTGTGCTTGTGGGAACCGCCAGGACTCTCTCCATCTGTGCTCCTGCCAAAGGGCTGCTCCACCCCCGGCCCCTTGCCACCGAGCACTCAGTGCTGGGTGCTCTGTTTCTCTTACTGTTCTAAGAGCCAAAGTTTCTGGTTTCACCTGCTCACTGGCCCTGGCTCTCTCCAGGGCTTTCCCACGCCCCGCACCTCTGCCTGTGGCTCCACGCCTGTTGTTCTCGTTGCACCTGGTGAAGAAAGAAGCAGGTGTGTGCTGGGCGCCTCTGATCTGCCATCCAGCCCACCCAGGACACCTTTTCCTATTGGCAGAGAATAAGCCTGCAGCAACAATCAAGTTGTGTCTGGACACTAGCTTTTGAAATAGCTGTTTTACATATGGTTCAGAAGTACACAACGACACTTCAGGAGACCATGTAAATCAAGGTCTGGGCATCACCGAGGGTCAGCCTCCTCTGTGAAGTGCATGGGTGACCTTGCTGCTGCCAGGAAAGTGTGCTTCCTGGTGGGGAGAGAGTGTGGATCTCAGCACAGTGGGATGATGGCTCCCACTAGTTTGGATCCAGCTGCCTGTTGGAGAGCCACCGAAACCTGCATGGGTGTCACTCAGAGTGGGTCACTCCAGTCTATTCAGATCCAGGCTGAACATCCACCAACCCACATCTTGTTCTGTTTTGTTTCTGGCATGTTGACAATCGCTGGATTTGCAATAATAGAGGCATTTCTCTGATTGCAAACACTCGCCATCACTAGATATCAGGTCAGTGGTATCAAATTGTAACCTCACGAGGTAGGAGTAAAGTCTCCAGCATCTGCCGGCCTGGGGTCACTACAGACCCGTAGAGATTGAGAGGATTCATCCTGGAACACCTCTCTGTTCCACCGGTGAGCACTCACCGCAGCTTCACAGAGCAGTTGGCTGGGACTGTCTCTGAACGTTTCATGAGTTTATTGATCTCCGTCTGATCTCTGTCTGTCCCTGGACAAGGAGTGTCCGTGGCTGCAGCTTTAGGAGGCACTCACAGATCCAAAGCGTCCAATGCACCTTTTACTTTTGTTGTAAGGTCACCCAGAAAACTAGAGTGGATGGGAAGGGTTTTATGACACTAAATTCCACGTTTCATCAGGTTCCAGTGGCTCTTCTTTACATGGCCCTACACCTCATGATTTCACAATTGTTCTCGCCAAGCTGGTCACATGGCTTCTAAAATTAAATAAGTAGGAGACCCTCCTCCACATTGAGAACACAAAGCTTCTGCTGTGGGCCCAGAAGGCCTCAAGAAGCCACTAACCCTATGCCAACTGTCAGCAAAAGAAACAGCAGCCTGGCACGGTGGCACACACCTGTGATCCCAGCGGCTCAGGAGGCTGAGGCAGGAGGATTGTGAGCCAGCCTCAGCAAGAAAGTGAGGCCCTAAGCAACTCAGCGAGACCTTGTCTTAAATAAAATGTAAAAAAGAGCTGGGGATGTAGCTCAGTAGTTAAGCATCCCTGGGTTCAATATCCAGTACCAAAAAAAAAAAAAAAAAAAAAGAAAGAAAGAAAGAAAGAGAGAGAGCAGAATGTCAGTTATGCTGACATCAAAACACTTGTTCTTGTCCGGCTGGATCTGGCATCTTAACTGGTGCTAGTCCTCCACCCCTGGGTCTGCAGAGAATTGGTTCCTGGATACCCAAGGGACCAAAACATGGAAGCTCAAGTCCCTTATCTAAACGGTGTCCACTTGGCATATGACTTACCTATGTCTATTGTTCCATATGCGTTAATTCATCTCTAGATCACTTACAGTTCCTGATCCAATGTTAAGGGCTATCTAGATATCTATGTGCTATATTGTTTAAGAATCACTGTGCACATGCTCAGTACTGACATTTTATTCCAGTATTTCAACCCAGGGCTGTTTGGATCCTCAGATGTGGCACCCACAGTGTGGACTGTGGAGAGCCACTGTGCTGACAATGCTGTCTAATGGCTTTACAGTGCTGCTGATGTCAATATGCACATACCAGATTACTTGGACACTTCACTTAATCAATTTGAATTTTAGAGATGGATGGAAAAATAAAAAGCCAGTTTGCTTTGTTTTTTTCGGTACTGGGGGTTGAGTCCTGGGGCGCTGTACCATTGAGCTATATCCCCAGCCCTTTTTGAGATAAGATCCTACTAAATGGTGAGTATCTTGCTAAGTGGCTGAGGCTGGCCTCAAACTTGTGATCCTCCTGCCTCAGCCTCCTGAGCCATGGGATTACAGGTGTGCACAACCACTCCCAGCTGCCAGCTTTTAAAGAGCTCAAGCAGGGTTTTGCTGCAAAGCCATGACGCTTGTTTGCAGGTGTTGGGCAGCAGCACTGGTGAAGTCCCATGATGTGGAGGCTGTGGAGATGTGTGGGCCTGAGGGGGTGCCCTCCTTCACCCTCCACAGGAGCCAGACCATCCTTGAATCCCTGTCACCATCACTGGATGAGGACAGCCATGTGGAAGAGTTCCATGTCACTTCCTTGGTGGGGTGTGAAGTCCCCTCCAAAACTCAGCTTGAAATTTAACAGGATTCAGACATAAAATGGGGGCTGGGGACACAGCTCAGTTGGTAGAGTGCCTGCCTCGCATGCACAAGGCCTGAGTTCAAACCCCAGCAGTACACACACACACACACACACTCACGCATACACAAAACACACACACACACATACACATACACTCACACTCACACTCAGACATAAACAAAACACACACATACAATCACACTCACACCACACACATACACAAAACAAACACACACATACACATACACTCACACACACACACTCACACTCAGACATACACAAAACAAACTCACACACACATACAATCACACTCACACCACACACATACACAAAACAAACACACACAAACTCACACACTTACACATACACGCACACTCACACACTCACACTCACACATAAACAAAACAAACACACACATACACATACACTCACCCACTCACACATACACATACACTCACACACACACACTCACATACACAAACACGACATAAAGTGGGACCTTGAGGTGGTGAGAGGAGAGCCCTTGGGAACAGAGGAAGCCACCGTGGCCGGTGGGGGCTGGAGCGAGGCCGGGGTCCGCCCTCTCTTCTCTGCACCGACTGCAGATTCTGGGGCTCTTCTGCCAGGTCAGGCCCTCACCAGAAGCCAGTGGCCTGTGCTTGGACTTCCAGCCTCGAGGCCAGGAGCCAAAAAACTTCCTTTGCCCATGAATCGCAGGAGGAAGAGGGAGGTCCAGGCAGTGAGGCGGGAGAGCGGAGGGCGGTCACACAGAGAGTCCTGTCCTCTGATGCCGTAGGCAGGAGCCGAGTGCGGGCTGACTCCATGCCGAGTCTCCCCAGTGCTGGGACAGGAGGGGACATGTGTCATGCTGAGTGGGGGCCTAGGTGTTCCCTGTGAGGCCACAACTAGGTGCGTGGTCCCTGTGGAGTGAGCACGAAGATGACCCCTTGTTTGTCCATAACGAGGTGCCCCGTGTCCATGCTGGTCACTGGCATTCACATTCCTTCTCAGGCCCAAGGAGCTGCCCAGTGTCTGTTGTGCGAGGTGTTGGAGGAGGCCGCGTGGGCAGCCTGGACTTTGCATCTGCCTGGCAGAGATGTCCCAATGCCTGTCAGGCACAGCTCTGATATAACTGCTTCAACAGGGAAAATAAAGAACTCAGAAAGTAGGCAAGGGAAAAAAAAGAACCAAATGGAAATTTCAGAAATGGAAAATGTAGTAGCCAAAATTTAAAGGCTCGGTGGCTGTGCCCACCAGCAGAACGGCGAGGCAGCAATGGGCTAAGGAACAAGAGAAGGAAAAGCAAAGCAAACCAACAACAGCAACAACACCCGGTCTCAGGGTCCTGTGGCACTGCATGGGAAGACCACGTCCTCCCGGACTCCAGGGGAGGGACAGTGAGGCCCAGCAAGCACACTCAAAGCACCGCGCAGGAAACAGAATGAAATTCCAAACAACCCCCAGGCCACGCACAGGAAGGCGGGTGAAAACACAGGAATAAAGAGGAAAAGCAGAAACAGACTTGTTCCGAGTGAAGCCAAGCCCCACTTAAACCTCCCACACCACAACCCCACCCACAGACCTCCATGCAGTGCCACAGGCAGGGAAGTGGAGGACGGGTCTGTGGTCTAGGGGTAGGAAGTGGGCATCGCAGGGCAGGGGACGTAGTGTGGGTGGCCCTGTGGCTGTACAGTGTCAACACATGGCTGGGATATTGTTCTCTAGCTCTGCAAGCTATGAAATTGGGAGAAGCAGGTAAAGGCTGAGAGGCACACGACTGTGCCCTGACTTGGTTCGCAGGTGGAAACGTAATTCGCTCCAGGTGCCTTGTCATGAGCACACCTCCTTCTTGTCAGTGTGGGAGGTGTGCGCCGTCAGCCTTGGCCATCTGCCGACGGGCTCCCTTCTATTTGGAGAGCTCACCACCCTGAGCTGTGGTGGGACAGTGGGACAGCTGGGTCATGGTTTTGATCTGAGGTGTCCCCAAGCTCCTATGACACAGGAGTGTTCAGAGGTGAGCCGACTGCATGGCGGGAGCTGCGACCTCCCTCCTGGTGTGAGAGGACTGACTGGGCTGCAGCTTAGACAGGCAGGGCGTGGCGGGAGGAGGTGGAGCTGGGGGGGCGTCCTGGAAGGGTGCCTGTCCCCTGCAGCCCCTCCCCTGCTTTCTGGGAAGGCCCAGGCAGTGCCCAGCTGCTGGCCTGCTGATCAGGCTCTGGAGGATGGAGGGAGGGGAGAGAAGACCCATCAGGGGGAAGGCAGTCGGGCAGCTGGGTGCAGCCGTCTGGATTTGGCACCAGCTGGTTGGGGTTGTGAATCCCCGGCCTTCGGGCCTGAAGCTGAGGGAGTTGCAGCCTCTAAGCAGGGAGAGGAGAGTGAGCTGTGTGGGGGACAGCCCGGCCACTGGGAGAGGAGAAGTGCCCCTCCACCCCCTGCTCAGGGTCTAGGACCAGGGCTTTCCTGGGTCTCTGCTGGACACTAAGGCGCCTGCCCCAGGGGTGAACATCCAGTGGCGCTTTAGATGGAAGGTAAGGCCCACATCTCAGGGGAGTGACCTGGGCTCTGGGCACCTGGAGATGGGGCGTGTGGAGCCCGGGCGCAGGTCGGGAGGAGGGGAAGCCAGCCCCACACATCAGCCCCGCAGAGTTTCTTCCTCCCCTTCACCACGGCAATAATGGCCACAGTCATTCCCGACCTGCCCCTGTCCAGAGTATGCCCTGGGAGGGCCTCACTGCTCCTGCCAACCTGGCAGCAGGGGCCCTGTGCCCAGGCAGGTGGGCTGCCCAGCACTTTGTCAGGGCCTGGCTCCACCCCACTCCCGAGGTGCCCGGGCAGGTGCTGCAGGGTCCTGAGAAGAGCCTCACCAGAGGGTGCGCGGTTTCCCTGTGTGTCATCCGTGGAAACAGGAACCGCGCCAGTTCTTTTTTTTAATATTTATTTTTGCCTGTGATGCCACGCATCATTAGTTGTAGGTGGACACAATTCCTTTATTTGGCTTATCATTATGTGGTGCTGAGGATGGAACCCAGGCCTCGCATGTGCTGGGGAGCGCTGCACCGCTGAGCCCCGGCCCCGGCCCCACGCCAGGTTCTTAATGTGAGGAACATTCTAGTCCATGTTCCCACAGCTCTGTTGAAACCAGAGCTCAGGTGTTTCTACAGCAGGGATAGGCACAGGTGACAGGGACCTCCTGGAACCCACAGAGCATTCCTGGGGGGTTGGCAGAGCCACCTGAGGGAGGGCAGCAGCAGGCCCTTTGCCAGGATGGACTAGACAAGACGGAGGCCCCTCTGGTGTCAGCCGGTGGCCAGGGCCCTTTCCCGTGATGGCTGTGGGCATGTGGCGCAGCACCTGCCTCGATAGGGGTGGGGACAATGGCCTCCTCAAGTCCGCTTCCTTGCTAACAAATGTTGTTCTGGGCTCAGGATGTGATGAGCCCTGCACTGTGAGTTACTGGGAAATAAAGAGACAGATCCCACAGAAACAAGCTCACGGCCTGGTGACAGTGTGGCTCAAAGCTGGAGACTTCAAGAAGCCTGCTCTGTTTCCAGGGAGTGTGGCGGGTGTTGCTCTGGGGGACCAGGCCAGGAGTCAGCCTGGATGCTGACGAGAGCCCATGACACACACTCGTCTTTCTCATGTAAACACATCTATTGACACTTGTTCCATTTTTGGACATACAGTGCTACTATATTTGAAGCTGTGAATTATTTACCATGTGGTCTAGTCATTTTTAAAAACTTTGTTTTGAGCGGTGTCTTGCTGAGTTTCTGAGGCTGGACTCAAACTTGTGATCCTCCTGCCTCAGCCTCCAGAGTTGCTGGGATTATAGGCAGGCGCTACCATACCTGGCTCATGCACATTTTGACCAGCTCCTCTAGTATAGCACTGAGCCACGCCAGTGAGCCATATTCAGTGGGTGTTAACATTGGGCTTCTCCCAGAGGCCAGCATTTCAGATGGTTAACATCCCCAAGCCCTATGACATAAACCTGTCACGAGGAGCTGTCGGTGGCTTACTGCAAGGCCTTTTGGAGTCATAGGTTAACATATTAATGAAGACTGTGGCTGCTACCCTGCATTAAATAATGACCATGAATGATTAGAAGAAAAACATCTTCATGTCCTCCTGCAGGGTGTGAGATTGATGAGAATGGATTACTCTGCCAGAAAACTCAAAAATATTACAACCTTTTATTCCTCTGCCGCTCGGGCAAGTGTGTATTCATTTCTATGTTATTACAAAAAAAATTGTACAATGATTCTGAGCTGAAAACACATTAAATCACCACTTTAATTATATCAAAACAGCACACTGAGATTCTGTCACTAATCTAGTTTAATCTTGGCATATCATTCTCATCCAATATTTTATTTCCATTTGGGTCATATTAGTCAATTGGGCATAAGCAACAGTATTTATTTATCTTACTAGTTTATTTTGGTACAGTAGTAAATTACAGTACAATTACAACGATTCCTCAGTTTAAATTCATTGCACCATCACATACAAACTTGACATTTTGAAATGTGGTCTCAATTGAGCATTAACATTAAACTTCTACGATTGTCTCTTCAACTTTTCCAGAAGAGCTTAAGTGGTTTGGAATATTCTGACTGTTATTTTTTTTCTGGTTAATTTCCCCATTTAGATTTTATTTGTAGCATTACTTTATGTGCAAATGGGTACAAAAAGAGCCAGTAGGGTGGCAGTGAGCATTTGAGGAGAGGAAAGGGTTAGGTTGGCGGGGAGGTGGTCCAAGGAGGGCAGCAGGGCCGGGGCTGTAAGCCCTGTAGTCAGGGTAAGGTCCCCAAGTCATCCCTGCAGAGGTGTGCGGAGCCAGGGAGTCTTCCTGCAGCACCTGCTTCTTTCCACCTGTCTCTCGCCTTGACAGCTGCTCCTGGCTGAGGCTTCTGAGAAGCGATGCCCTGCCCTGGTGCCAGGCAAATGGGCAAGTGGGCAAAGGGAGGTTTCCAGGCCAGGCTCGTTCACCTGGTAGCGTTTTCATGGTTCAGACCCTTGGCTTCCCGGCTCAGAGCTCCATGGCAGGGAAGACCTGCGGCCCATGGGAGCAGGGATTGATGCACAGTAGCCGTGTTCAGGAGAGCAGGGAGGGGCTGTCGGTTCAGTGACACAGTTGCCGACCGGGGAGTTGGCTCCCTCCTAAGGCCTGGTTCCCTGTCCACAGGCTCCACAGGAAACCTGAACCTCATCCAAGGGCTGTCCAGAGGCCAGCGTCTCAGGGAAGAAGGTCAGAGGGCTCACCGTGCTGGCTGGCACAGTGACAAGAGAGCTTGACACGTTAGGTGGACAGCCTCGGCAGCAGCCCCGGGTCCACCTCTACCAGCTGCAGCCTTCTCCACTCACCCCAGCAGTTGAAGGCCGACAGGGACAAGGCTTCTGAGGGCCGGGGGCCGTTGGGGAGCCTGCCACAGCTGTGCTCCTTCCTTTCCCTGTGAGTCTGACACACTTCAAGTGTGTTGCATAAGCAGAATCATATAGTATTTGTCCTTTCATGTCTGATTTATTAATTAATCATGTCCTCAAGGCTTATAGATTTTTTAAATATTTGTTTCTTAATTGTAGGTGGACACAATGTCTTTATTTTACTTTATGTGTTGTTGAGGATTGAACCCAGTGCCTCACGCATGCCAGGCACGCCCTCTACCACTGAGCCCCTGCCCCATCCCAAGGCTTATAGATTTTTATAGATTTTTAAACACTTAAAATTGGCTAAAATCTTACAAAATTTCTTAAAAGACTGTCTTTTATTTCAGGGGGAGCAGGAAAAAGCTGAAGGCAGGGGTAGGCTTGGGGGAAGGGACACCTGGCCCTCTCCCCCTTTGGACGCCTCAGTCCCCCTTCCCAGGGGAGGAAAGGACCTTGGTCTATTTAGGGGTCTCGTGGTGGGCTCAGGCAGATGAGCACTTTTCTGAGAAAAGATGAAGGCGCTGAGGTTTGTGAGTGGCACAGGCACCTTTCAGAGGGTGTCCACAGTGTTGATTTGCCCTTGAACCTCCTGAACTGAAGCTGAACCGAATCTTCATGTTTTCCAGCCTCAGCCCCAATTTAGTGATGGCCACAGACATACATATTAAAAGTGTGCTCATTCATATATGGATATGTATTCGTTTGCATAGGTGGATGTGTATAGTCATTTACATTTGGATGTTTATTTATATAAATGGCATGATCTCGTCTGTATATGAGTCTGTATTCATTTGTATATGTGTGTGCAAGAAGCTGAGCTATGGGGGTGTGTGTGTGTGTGATTATTTTTTGCAGTGCTGGGGAGTAAACCCAGGACCTTGCATGTGCTGCACAGTGTTCTACTGAGGAGCCACTGCTCCACCTGAAAGCATGATTCTGTTGACAATGGTCCAAGCATCACAACTGCTGGCACAGGTAGCCTCCTTCTCTAAGCACCTTCTTGGTAATCCCCACAGAGGAGACAAGAGCATCAACAGGTCTGACTAATGTTACATCCAGGGAAAAATAAGTGAGAGGGTTTTCTGCCCACATATTTAAGTGCTTGCACATTTCAAGCAGCGTTAGTCCAGGATGGGGTCTTAAGATGAAGAACTTATAATTCAAATTCTAGCGTGCTCCCCCAGCCTGCTTTATCTGGCTGTTTAAAGCCCCGTCACTTTTCTTGTGAGAGTTTGTGAGTGTGTTACATGGGACTCACTTTGCTGTTTCGAGTGTGCAACTTGCTGCTGTCCTTGGTGGGCCCCCACTGCCTGTCTCAGGGAGGCAGGCCGAAGCTCTTTGCCCTTCCCGGTTGCATTGAACCAACTCCTCTCTCTGCCCCTTGGCCAACAACCAGGCCACCCAGAGGTCTAACTGGGAAAGAGCTGCTAATCTCACCACTTTTTTCTCACAAAATTTGGAAAGAGGAAACAAAGTTGAAGAAACCAAGGCCAGCCAACAAGAGCCCCGAGCCCTTCAGCGTGTTGTTAGACAGCACTGGGCTGCTTCAGTCAGTCCCTGCCCAAAGCCTAACCTATTGATTTTTGCTAATGAAGAAGCAGAAGATGGGTTTTTACAGCGTCAGGCATTATGCTTTGTAAGCCAACCATTTTTTGTACTGGATCAAGGATGTTCACCACCCCACAGCTGCTGTTTATTATTATAACATGCCAACAGGAATCAACCTCATTTGAATTTAATTAGAAGAGAACATTCATGATTTCAGAATAAAGCCTATCCTTGCTAATAGTGAAAATTAATTGGCTTATTTTACATGAGAATTTCCAAAGCTTCTGAAATGAATCTTTCAGAAAAAGAATGGTGTATGGTTTCTTTTCAATGACCTAAGTTCAGAAATCACCTGTGGCACTTCCATTTGATGTGACAAGCTTATTCACATGTGTTTGCAACTAAAATTTCAGATTAGATCTACCTCCGTACCAGGAGCTAAATCACGTAGACTTCCGTGGAATTCAGGGTAGAGCCAGAGAGGGGACAGCCAGAGAGGGAGACGGCGTCCCTGCCCATCCACATTGTGTTAGCAGATGCTGACACTCAGGAGCCAAGCCCCAGAGCCAGTGAGCACGTCCCCGAGAGCCCCAGGAACACACACACCTGCACGCAGGCTTTCCTGCCACCGACAGTGGGCGAGTTCAGAGGCCTCAGCCTTTCACTCGACAAACAACCAAAGCCCTCAGAACCCACATTTCTTCCCCTCCCTTCCCTCCTCCCTCCCTCTCTCCCTCTTTCCCTCCCTTCCCTCCTCCCTCCCTCTCTCCCTCTTTCCCTCCCCTCCTGGGTATTGATTGACCCAGGGTGTCCTATGTCAGGCCACTGCCCTGCCACTCAGCTGCATCCCTGACCCTTTTACTTCTCTTCTGGGCAGGACTCCCTGTGTTGCCCAGACTGGCCTTGAATTGACCTTCAATCCTGCCTCAGCTTTATAAGTAGACCTGCACCACCATACCCGGATCAAAACCCACATTTTAATTAACCCAGGGGCACTTTACCACTGAGCTACATCCCCAGTTCTTTTTATTTTTTGTTCTGAGACAGGGTCTCACTAGGTTGCTTATAGCCTCACTAAGTTACTGAGGCTGTCTTCAAAATAGAAATCCTCCTGCCTCAGCCTCCCGAGTCACTGGGATTATGGGCATGTGTCACCATGCCTGGCAAAACCCACATTTTAATGATAAAGTCAAAAACCAGAAAGTGAAGAGAATGACAGTTATTCAGTGTATTTAGACAGTGTAGACATTCTGTCTCATTTAACCCAAATACTCCATCCTCAAATATCTCTAATTCAAATTTATTATTTGCCTATATTGCAGCTCTTGCTCTACAATCTCAGACAATACAATATAAATAACACATACTGTCAGGTTAAGAATATAGCATAAAATGCAACCCAGCACTGAACAACATAGTCAGGAGTTTGCCTAAACTAAGACATTGTAACAATATAACGTAACGTTGTGATATAATGTAAATGTCTCTCTAGCTGGGCTCCCGGCCTCCCCAGGTCCTTCCTAAGCCGGCTGAGCCCAGGGGCTAGCAAGAGGTCTGTTGTCACTGAGGTGCTGGGCACAGATGTAGGTAAGACAGAGGCCAAGTCTTTACATTGAAAACTCAAACCCCAACCCCTTAAATTGGATAATAGAGCCACACAATTTTGATAATGTGAGTAGGGAACATTAGGGTAACACTAAACAATAATTAAATATATTTTTAAAGCCAGCAGTTTTCACAGTGCTCACTGAACATTTAGCAAGCCAGCCAACTGATATACAAACAGCTATATCTACTTAGAATACCAAAACATGTTTGGGAACATTCTGAATTCATGAATTGTGGGATGAATATTTTCCACATGCTGTTCAGATATAATTCATACCAATATTGCCTCTTGCCCTCAGAGCACTTTGGAGCTGTGCATTATAGGAATGTCAGGCTGGATTTATACGAAAGAGGGTTTCTGTAGGTGGTATTATTGATGGCAAATGGAAGATTCACCAGACGCTGAAAATCGGAAGTACTTCTGAAAAACTGCCTTACACTTGAAAGGGCTATAAATCTACAAATAATCTTGAATTCAAAAGCAAGCCTTTTTATGCAATAAGTTGATAGCAAATACATTACCAAAGAGAAACATAATTACCTTAAAATCTACACAGTTAGAAACATATTGTAGTTCCCAAATTATAATTTAATTTTATAATGGTAAGAAATGTTTTACTGTTCACTTTTTTCATTGAGTTTTACCTTTTATCCTCATGTGTTTAAAGACAAAGCCAAGATATCTGTAAATTAATATCCTAGACTGTCCAGGAAGTCAGCACAGTTTCTAGTTATGTAAAAAGCAGACAAATTCTGATGAATAAGAGAAAGGTCCATGTCATCATCCCCTTGATGTATGCCACCAGCCATGGCAGGACTGTAGTTGGCCGATCATTCCCAGGGTGAGGCTGTGGTCTCCTCCAATAAGTCCAGCTGTGGACTGGAGAGTCATCAGGAGAGGGGGTGAACACTGGGGCTTTTCAGCTGTAACAAAACAGTTCCTAGCTTTGTCAGTTCAAAGGGTACTTTCTATTGGTCTCTCTATCAGAATCTGATCTATCTGTAACTAAATATCTGAACCACATCCACAGCCACAGCTGCATGATGTAGCTGTATCTGTAACAGCTATATCCACCGAATAGCTGTCTTTATCCACATGTCATTGATACCTTATCTAATCGGTGTCAACATCTGTAACTCTCTCTCTCTCTCTCTCTCTCTCTCACACACACACACACACACACACTTTAGCCTTTCTGGTGCCAGTTTGGTCTGTCTGTCTCTCTATCTCTGTTGGAACCAAGTAACGTTGTGATATAATGTAAATGTCTCTCTAGCTGGGCTTCCTGCCTCCCCAGGTCCTTTCCAAAGCTTCCTAAGCAGGCTGAGCCCAGGCAGTAGCAAGAGGTCTGTTGTCACTGAGGTGCTGGGCACAGGTGTAGGTAAGACAGAGGCCAAGGTGACAGTCTCTGGGCTTGGAACAGAGACTGTGGTTTAGAACACCTTGACCGTTTGCTAGCTGTGTGATCCCGATGGTCTTCTAACCTCACTGTATTTCAGTTCCCTCATCTGTTAGTAACAACGACCCTTGCTCTTCTTGTTGGGTTATTGTGAATTTAAATAATAGATATCATATGCTTTGTGGGCTCTAAAAATGCCACATAAAAGTCAAACATGATTATTGTTAAAATGTTTAGGAGGTGATAATAAGTTAGGATAAGTTCTTATTTCAAACCCATTCCCACAGAATCAGTGTAATTTTTTTTTTTCTTTGCAGTACTGGGAATTGAACCTTGGGGTGCTCTACCACTGAGCACTAGGGACATATCCCCAACCCTTTTTATTTTGTATTTTGAGACAGGGTCTTTCTACATTGCCCAGCTGGCCTTAAACTCGTAATCCTCCTGCCTCAGCTTCCCAAGTAGCTGGGACCACAGGTGTGCTCCATCACACCTGGCTGGAGCCACTGTAATCTGTGATGCTATGCACACATTGGAGAATCTCTGGTGCACAAGCCATCTGCTCCAGCCCAGGCCAGACCACGGGTGCCTATGTGCTAAGCCCTCAGCACCTACTGTCAGAGGGCGCGTTAAAAGGCAGAACCCGGAAATCCATTCCAAGGAAAGAAAGTTCACGGTCAAAGAAAAATTAAGTGTAAAGAAAGTAGGTTAAATAACATCACCTTTGGTTAAAATACTCCAGGCCTCTAGTTAATGAAGCGTGCCTCCTCCCAAAACTCAGAGCCCTCTCCGCCCAGGGCCTGAGGCCCCAAGGAGAAGCCATGGAGGAGTCTTGACATGTCCCTCTCTGCAGGGACAGTGGCTGGGGCTGTGTGCTGAATCGCCAATGTGGCACGAGTGCCCCCTAGCTCTGCTCAGGGCTCATGGCATGTCACCTCTGCCTGGGAGGAACAGGTGGCCCCTTCCCCTTCCCCAAGTCCAGCAAATGGGAGGACATGAACTACCTCAGCTTCAGCCGGTGCTCAGCCCTGTCCTGAGGGATCCCCTGACCTTCTGTAGTGTTTTCTGCCCTGCATCCAGACACACGCTGCTCATGTCAGACACGCGCTGATCCGTTTTCCAAGCAAGGGGGTGTGTCGATGCTTTTGAATTGGATTTAAGCATATTCTACTTCAGGTGAGGATTTCTGCAGGGGTGGACACACAAGGCTTTCATTCTGAGTCTCCTCAGAGTGTGTCATCACCTGATCTATGTCTAGAATGTTTCCAGACAGGCCCTGTGAGAAGTCAGGCACCGGACAGAAGAAATTACAGAGCCTGGCCCCTGAAATATTCCCAGAAAGCAGATGCTTGCAAAATTAGCAGCTCCATCCAGAGTGAAGGGTGGCTCTGGTCCTCCCGAGTCACCAAACCCCCTGCTGTTGGTGAGTGATCCTCAGTTCTGTGGAGCGGGGATCTTGCCTCCTGGTGATTTGCTAACAGGTTTTCCTGTGAGCTCATTGAAAGCAGGGCAGAGATTCCCAGCAGCACGGTGCGTCTTGCTGTTGAAGTTCAGGCTGTGGAGAGGTCCGGCTGCCTGGTCACCTGCCCTTGTGGAAAGCTGGCTTAAGAACTCTGTGGTGGGCCATGGGCAAGGGTGTTGGGGAGTTCCGGCACCAGATTGAGGTGACTGAGGGACCTCTGCTGAGCTTTGCCAGTTGCCCTGGTAAGTCTTTCCCTGGTTAATTTCTGGGGGAGGCACCTGCCTAGGGCCTGCAGTGTCACAGCTAGCAGATGGGAGCTGGTTCCACAGTGACCAGGCTGTTTGGTGACCAGGCTGTGCGGGCTGCTGAGTGAGTGCCCACCCCTGAAGTAGAGGAGGCTCTGGAGAGCGGGGGCGTCCTGTCCCCAGGAGGACTTCACGGGTTTGTCCATTGGCTTGACTTGTAACCCAGGAGCCCTAAGTGATAAAGATGCTGGCTCAGCAGAAGAGAGTCCCCACTGTGGCTGGAAGGTCCTGTGTGGGAAAACGCCCAGCTCCCGACTCAGTGCCAATCGAAAGCCGAGAGGATTTAGGGGCAGGGCATGACAGATGACATCCAAGTCCACCTGGAAAATGGACATTTGGGAAAAACCAGGAAACCCTGAGCCTAGGGAAAGGGGAGATCCTTGCTAGACACACCTGCCCATCCAGCTGCCCCCTCTGCCTCCCTCAGCTCACCTCTGGGCCTGCTGCTCAGGCCTGCAATCCCTGTGGTTTGGGCCTGGGACTTCAGGGGCTTCTAAAATCTTGGGTATGAACCTCTTGTGCCCGGGGAAGGGCAGACTCCTAGCTGTCCCTCATGGAAGTGGCTGACTTTATCCTCAGGGGTTGCCAGCCCCCAGGGGTGTTGGTTGAGGCCTGGGTTCCCCCCGAGGGCATTCCCTGAGGTTACGGAGGCACTCCCAGGCCAATAAGACTGGAAATCTGACCCACTTTCTTCACTGCCAGCTCTGTCCCTGTCCCTGGCAGGTACCTCCTGGAGCCCTCCCCAAAGGAGGACCCCTGGGGATGCTGTCCTGGGGTCTGGGGACCTGGGAGACTGTGGAAGCTTGGGGCTGTAAGTCTCCTCCCAGGAGGCAGCCTCTCAAGGCTTAGGCAGGGTGCAGAGAGTGAACCTCAAGGACTTGTGCTTGGCGTTGTTTCATGGGAACACAAAGAGAAGGAAACAGGGCAGTCCAAAAGTCCGCCCGTGAGACTGGTTGATGGGTGTAACCTGTACCCTCAACAGACTCTGCTCAAGCATGACAAAGAAGGAGAGCAGCACATAATGTGGGGAAATAGCCTAGATGCCAAGTTAACATGTCAAGCAGAAAAGCAGATCTCAATTGTACGTGTAGAAAATTCTGGAAGAATGGCTTGCTTATAGAGACTGGATCTGAGGATATGGGGAAAAAGGCGAACTTCTTACATGTGCCATCCTCACTGTCCTGACCTCTCCCCAGGAAGTAGAATTAAAAAGCTTGTGTGAAAAGTGTGAGTTCACACCCCTCTCAGGAACCCAGTTCTTTTTGTGAGAGTGGTCTATGAGCCAGTGGTGAGATCAGTGCTTTCTTTTTCTTTCTGGGGGGAGGAGAAGCTTCCTTTGCTCATCACAGTTATACCTGACAGTTGGGTTCATTTGACATAATCATACACACATGGCATTTATGCTCCATTTCAGTCCCCAGTGCCTCTCACTCCTTCCCCTATGTTCCTCCCTCTGTCAATCACAGTGTGTTTATTCAGTTTCTGAACTTGACTGTGGGCCTCTCATTCCAAGGGCCCGGGAAGTCTCTAGAGCTGGAGCCACATTGGAACTCACTCCGTCCCTAGGGCTGCAGACGTGGAACTGGGATGGGCGTCCTTGAGCCTCCCTATTCTCACTGTGAAGCCCAAGTCTGCAACGTGTGCGGGGAAAACACCCTCTCCCTTCCCGCTCAGCCTCTCTGGCTCCTCACGTCCTGCTTTCCTCCCTGGTCTTGTGGCATAGGGACCCAGGTTGTTCTGCTAACTGGCTTCCTGACATTTAGTGAAGAAATGAGGCTTCTCTAAGGAGCTCAGGAAGGTGTTTCTGGGTGAATGAGGTCTAGCCAGTTTCTTACCTGAGATCTGGTGGGGTCCTGCTTTCCTGAGGCAACTCGACGTGCTGTGACCTGCATCTGCAGCCTGCTGCAGATGTTAAGCTGAGCCACACAGGAAGCAGATAGCTTCAGATTCTGATCACACATGACCTGTACACAACTCTGCTTTTTTTTTTTTTTTTCCTTCTGCTATCAGAATCTCTATCCTGTGTTTCTTTATACTTCACTGAGAGATAGTCAGGGGCAGGTGAAATTTACACTAGTAGTCTTGAGATAAAAATCTTGTTAAAATCAGAGACTGACACCGAGGGCTGGACATTGAGGAGGGTGAATTGATGTGTGCCCGTAAATTCTGGTAGCTCTCCGTGAGCAGCTCCAGTCCCACCTGCATCCATTTCCTCTGATGGCTCTTGTAAATCTCAGCTCATATGAGCACTTCTTCCACAAGTTTCTTCACAAATCAAAGCTCCTCCCTTCCCTCTTCAGTGCACTTTCAGTCTTTGCCATGAATTTCTTAGAAACTTTTGAACACTTTACTTATCTGCATAACAACCCAATGGATGTCATTGGGTTGCAATCCATGTGAGATTCAGGTTTTAAAAAATATGTTTTCCTCTTTCCACATTTTTATTCTTGCATCATAGTTGCATATTTGGTGGGATTTGTTGTTACATATCTGTACATGCACACAATTAACAATGCAATTTGACCAAGATCACTCCCCAGTACTCCCTCCTCCTGGCCTCCCCCTCCCCTGTCCCTACCTTTACTGATCTCCCTTTGATTTTAGATCTGGGTTTTTAGATACAAAGATAATGATGATACCAACAGATGACTTTATATCACGTAGTTACAATTACTATATCAGATAACCCCACCCCTATTTTACAGATGAGAAAACAGAAGTGCGGAGGAGATAAGCAGCATGCCCAGGGTCCGGGCCCTGAGAGGTGATGGAGCTGGCCTTCAGACCCAGAACTCGGATTTCTGAGCCCACATTCTGAACAACTCTCCTGCTTGGTCCTCAGAGTGTCTGCTCGTCTAATAATGTTTGTGTTCGATGCTGCCCACGCATGCTCCACAATGCCAAGCTGAGCTCGGCCCCAGGAGTTACAGGGTGGATGGGCCACTAGTGCTGGGTCAGGTGCCTGTCCCACAGCAGGGACCTCAGTGCTGCCTGAAAATCACTGTGCATTTCCTGGTCCTCTCACTTCCCCCCAAAATCGCCTCTTTCCTTTCCTCTGCAGGACTCTCCCACTGCCAGTCCTTCCCTGTGGTGGCTGACCTTGCTACTTACTTCACTGAGAAAAGAGCAGCAAGCAGAGGAGAAAGAGTGCATGCTGCCTGTCGTGGGCCGAGTGGGGTCCCCAAGCCCAGGTCTTCACAGAGGGAACCAAGTTGAAATGAGGTCGTCAGGGTAGGCCCTGGTCAAACAACTGTTGTCCTTACAGGGAGTGGCAGTCAGGACACACAGAAAGGCAACCACGTGAGGACACAGATACCATCTGCAAGCCAAGGAAAGAGGCCACAGATGGCCCTGCAGCCCTTGACCTCTGTGACTTTGGGCTTCAGGCTTCTGGGACTGTGAGGAAGTGGGCTGGTCTGTTTAAGCTGCCCAGTCTGGGGCACACTGTGGTTGGCCAGCCGATCCAAGCATCACCACTCCTAGGTGCCTTCCCCTGCCTGTCTGCACACACTGCCTGCTGCAGTAGAGAAACACGTTTGGCTCATCCCTGGAAAGAGGGCCCAAAAGGCTCACAAGAGCTTCTACGCCGTGACGGGAGGCGCTTCTGAACTCAGCTGGACTGTGACAGATCTGGAACTGGTTTTCCCTTTGGGTCTCCCCTGATGCACCTCTGCAGACATGTGGGGTGGTCAGCCACTGGGGGTCTTGTCCAATCCCCTCCATTTCCAGCACAGATGCTCGTTTTCACTACCTGGTCTTTCAACCTGAGACCCCGATATGGAGAATCTGCATGTCAGGTGCCTCTGCAGGCTTTTCTGGCTCCAAGGTGTGCCATGATGACAAGTTTAATGACTGCCTCTTTGGGGGCAAAGGGCCCTGATATGTGGCCTTAGGTGATTTCCATCCTGTAAGCATCCTCCCTGTGGCCAGCTGTAGCTGAGGTGACATCATTGGATATAATGGAGGAGCGCACCGTGATACAGTGGACGTAAATGGCCTTAAGAGCACAGGTAAGTGCACAGCATAACAAGATGATCAGGACATGCTGAGCTTGTGTGTTTATTACCTTGTAAAAATATAATGTGATTTCCAATAAGCGTTGCATTGGGCAGCTGACTTGAAAAATTCCTAAAAATCAGTTCCCAGCTCTTGTAGCCAATGAGCAGTCTCTGGTGTAGCACGGGCTGCTCACCCCTGCCAAATTCTCAAGTCTGCTCATTTCTTTTGAGAGTCTAGGTTTTGTGCCTGGGTTCTGCTGGATCCTCAGAGAACCTTGCATTTGGACCATAGAGTTCTTTCTGGATGAACAGAATCCGACGCCTCTTGTTTGTCAAGGGAATCCCCGTCTTATGGTGCAGGGAGAGACAGCAGCTCAGAACCGCAGACGCTGACCTTTGCTGCCCCTGGAGAGTGTGCCCAGCATCTAGGCCCTTCCATCCCGACACGCCTCTCCAGCCATGTAGAGGAGACCATGTGGGACTCCTAGCAGCAGCCACGATCAGGGTCCAGAAGTGAGAAGAGATTAGGAGTGAACAAGGCCAGAGAAGTCAGTGGAGGGAGCTGCCTGAGCGCACTTAGAGATTTTAGAATCGTTTCAGATTGACAAACACAGTAGGAAGTGTGCCTGCACTCCCCAGTCCAGGCTCCCCTTCGTCAACATCTTGCTGCAGAACATTCCTCACAATGATGAGCTCTTCTGGCCCTCTGGACAGGGACAGGGCCTCGGAGTTGGTTGTCCACGGCCTTGACGACCTTGGGGCGTCCCGGTCTGGTACCTCCTAGCATGTCCTTCTAGGTGAATTCTTCTCAAGGCTAGAAGGAGGGTGTGGCTTGGAGAAGAAGCCACACTGCAAGACCCAGTGTCCCCCTGGGTAGAGTGCAGGCTGTGGGTGTGGCTTCCCAGAGCCCGTCACCCTGGCCACCCAGCCCAGGCAGGGTCTGCCGGGCTTCTCCACTCTCAAGATACTTTTGCTTCATCTTAGAATTTTGGAAGCAGCTCAGGAAGTTCAGACCACACTTGGGTGGGGAGCTGAGTTCCACTTCCACGCAGGGGGAGGGAGTTATCTAAATTAAGGTATTATTTATTCAACCATTCATATTTCTGCCCAGATTGACTCATGAATATTTATTTTATACTGCGAATTCTAATCCAATGCTTTGATATTCATTTTGTTTTTCAAGTTGTTCTAGTTTTGACTGTTGGGGCCTCATTCAGGTTGGCTGCTGGGTCTCTTTGGCATTCTCTCTCTCTCTCTCTCTCTCTCCCTTTTACCTGGTGCAGGAGATGGAACTTGGGGCTTCACCTTTACTAGGCAAGTGCTGTGCCACCGAGCTGCACCCTTAGCCCCCACACTCTCTGTGACTTGGCTTTTTATTGCTTTCTTATTTTCTGGCGCTGTCTGGTGCTCCAGGGTTCATCTTGTATGT
Organism: Urocitellus parryii; assembly: GCF_045843805.1. Classification (NCBI taxonomy): domain Eukaryota; kingdom Metazoa; phylum Chordata; class Mammalia; order Rodentia; family Sciuridae; genus Urocitellus; species Urocitellus parryii. The sequence continues at coordinate 329,287 of NW_027552152.1, forward strand.
TCTCAGATTCAGTCCTAGAATCCACTGCTCTCCCAGGAGCCTGGTGTCTCTATAGTGCTTGGTGTTAGAAACCATGATCTGCATTCCATGAGTGTTCATCACTCCCGGAGTGTCACTGTTCCTGCCTCTCGGTTGACAGGGCAAGGGAGCACGTGCGTCCGCTGCTCATGGGTGTCTGACACTACTTGTACAGCTGTCTGTGTGTGCCATGGGAAGCCGAGTGCTGGTTCCTGTGGGACCTTTCTGGGTGGCCTTTTCACTGTCACGCAGTGTCTTCTGTGCACGTGTCTTAGGTGTTGAAGTCTGACTCATCGTCAGCTGTGGCTTCTGCTTTTGGTGTTTAAGAAAGAAGGTGATGAAGACCTACCCTGGGTTTTCTTCACAATGGAGCCTGCCGTTCTTTCCAACGCCCAGCTCTTCTCCTGCACCAGTGCTCTACGGATTGTTGTGAACTCTCACACCGATTCCCAGAAGGCTGGGAAGGTGGAGAGCCATCTTGCTCCTGCTGTTAGGGAGGAGAGGGGATTTGGAGGTCTTGTATTCTGACATTCTGGCAGACACCATTTTGTGTCTACTTGTGTAGGGAGTGAGGAAATATTCTTTTAATAAGTCTCTTTTCTGCTTAAATTAGTCAGGGTTAATTTTTATTGCTTGTAAAGGAGAACTGTGATAAAATTGCTCACATAATTGCTTTCAATAATTTTTGTTTTGAGATGATTACCTTATTACTTTGACTTTTTTTTTAAATTAAAGAATGGTACACTAAACAGTTTTATGAAGTTTTTGTTTTATTTGTTGATGGAGTACTTTAAAAAAATTTTTTTAGTTGTCAATGGATGTTTATTTAATTTATTTATTTGCAGTGCTGAGAATCAAACCCAGTGCCTCACAGATACTAGACAAGCACTCTACCCCTGAGCCACCACCCCAGCCCCTGATGGAGTACTTTTAAGGATATTTTCCACAGCATCTTGTAGTGCTCTTGATCTGAAGGCCTAGGTGAGATATATGAGATTATTTCTTCTTGGAGGACAGTTCTGGGAACTGCCTTGCTTCTCCAGAGGAGCCGAGAGGCCTCCTGATGGCTACAGAGAAGGATGTAGTCAATCTCATTTTCTTTTTCATTTTTGATGCCATGAAGCTCAGAAACTTGAAATGCAGAAATAGTGATCAGATTACTTTATAATCTGCTGAGTTGAATTTTTCCTTCATTAACCATTCTAATATGCATCTTCTTTGGGTCTTATTTTAAAAATATTTACCATCTTTTCTATTTATGTATCTATCATCTACCTCTCATCTATCATCTTTTTCCTTTATAACTTGCCTCAAATGCTTGCTGAGGAGTGAGGTAATCATACCTGGTCCCCACCAAGGAGACGTGAAGTCGGGCTGGCGGGGGACCTCCACTGCTGTCTGTGTTCCTTCTCTGGGAGCACTGGGCTTTAGGAGGCTGACGTGACAGTGGTGGAAGCACTGGAATCGGGGGCTGGGTTCAATGCTGGGATTTTCATCTATTTGCTGGTTGACCTTGAGCCAACTCCTGGCCCCTCCTCTAGGCTTGAGTCTTCTAGCCTGCAGAATGGCCATGGGAAGTGGACACTGAGTTGGACAGTACATGTACGGCTGTCAGCGTGGTTCTGGGAAGAGCAGGTGTGGAAAATGTTCAACATTTCAACTGGAAAATGAGTTTGCAATGTGGGGAGGTCTTAGAGATGGCGGAGTGACAGCAGCACAGGTCTGGAGGTGCCTGCGAGGGGAAACAGGTGAGACTCTAGGCCGCCCTTCACTCTAGCAGCTGTTGCCACCCAAGCCCTTCCTGAGAATGGGGGGAGGGTAGGTTTGGAGGTGCCTCCTGTCCGGGCTGGGGCTGGAATGGAAAAGGGCCTCTCCAGGGAGTGGGTTTGGGCTGGTGAGGCACACACTTTCCTCCTGAGGGATGCTGTGGGAAGAAGGATGGGCTGGGAGGCAGCGGGTCTGGGCTGTCTGGGTGGTCATTTGTCTCTTTAGGAAACCCCCTAAATTTCTCTGGGTTGTGGCTACTGCGGTGCTAGGAGATCTCTCATCCTCCGGCTTTACACTCCTGTGGTTTCTCGGGTGCTCCACACATATCTTGCTCCTTTGGAAACAAGAAAGTTTCACTCCATTGATTGTTACGACCTTTGTCTCATCTCCCTCCTAAATTGTGTGTGTTGAATCTGGAAGAAAACAAGGGTCCAGATGGATGCGTAAAGCCTGAGGAGAAAGACATGGGACTGACTTCATTATGAGCTACAAAAGGATGGGAACCAACCTGGGACGCATTTCATGTCCCTGGGTGATATCAGCTTTAGAAATGGCACTCTTAGTTCCTTATGACCATCAGTCCCGTCAGTTGGTGGGAAGGAATCATAACACCCTCGGGAAGATGCACAGGCAGCCCCACAGCAAGGGCCTGGGGGCACAAGCACCAGGGGCTGTTTTCTCCCCACGCCTATTAGGAGGAGTGGAGTAAAACTAGGCGTCTCACCTTGTCATGCTTAAATATGTCCACTTCATTTGGCCCTGGTCAGTCGTGGTTCTGGGTATTTCTGGGTAATGTGAACTTTGGCGCTCTCTGATGTGAGTGAAGCTTGTCCAATCAGGTGAGGCCTGAGGAGTTCTAATGCATGACGGGAACTCCTGACTGACTGTTTGACCCTCTTTATCCTCAAAAGGAAAGACCTGCTCCTGGGTTCAAGCCTGCTGGCTTTCAGACTGGAACCACGTCATTGGCTCTTCTGGGCCTTCAGCTTGCAGAGTGCAGATCTTGGGACTTGGAAGCCTGCAAACTGTGTGAGCTGAATCCTTGTCCACACATATGGGCCCAGGCACCCTCAGGTTCTGCTTCTCTGAGAGCCCTAGCACACTGATCCGGGAAGAGGGGACACTTGTTCTCATCTGCATTCTTGAACCTGAGTGCAGGAAAATGTAGGGAAAGGGAAAGTGGGCCGTTAGGGCAGAATCCCAGCAGAGGGACCTGAGAGTTGCTTTATGTGTCATGTATGGGGATGTCAGTTTTTGTTTTTACTGCATGACAGGAAGACTAGGGCAGAGAGGAGGACAGGTAGCAATGAGTCAGGTAGATCTCAGTTCAACTCTCTCTCTCTTTTTTTTAACTATGGATGAACATAGAGAAGTTCTACCACTGAGCTAAATCCCAAGCCCTTTTTATTTATTTATTTATTTTTATTTTGAGACAGTGTCTTGCTAAATTGCCCGGCATAGGTCCTCCTGCCTCAGCCTCCTGAGAAGATGGAATTACATGTGTGTGCCACCATACCTGATATTGGGTTTGACTCTTGATTATGTGAACCAGGACAGGCTACTTAACCTCTCTGAGTCTCAGTGTCTTCATGGTAGTGGGGAGCAGACAACATTTATTTCACAGGGTCATGTGATGGTTAAATTAGATAATTCATCAAAGTGCCTGGAATATGGTAGTTTTTCCACAAAAGCTGGTTCCCCAGTACCCTATCTTGCTCTCATCCACATATATTTATATTTTTTGGTACTGGGGCACTTGACCACTGAGACACACCCCAGCCCTATTTTGTATTTTATTTAGAGACAGGATCTCACTGAGTTATTTATCACCTCGCTTTTGCTGAGGTTGACTTTGAACTTGTGATCCTTCTGTCTCAGCTTCCTGAGCCACTGGGATTACAGGACTGTGCCACTGTGCCCAGCTCATCCACATATTTAATGCCTTATTTATCCAACAAAGACTTACTGAGCTCCCAGTGTTGGAAAAACTGCAAATGAGACCATGCTATGTTCAGACTGTGCAGACAGAAAGCCACCCATGTGTCTATGACTTCGTGGTTCTATTTTGAAAAGGATCAATGATGGGGTGAGCATAGCGGACTTGTTTGGGTGCTGCTGTAGCTCTGGTCCTGCCAGATGGCTCCAAGGCCCTGTCCTGTGTAATGCGTGAGGAGAGGGAGGAGGGTAGGCAGTGGGGATGGCTCCCTGGGCAGAGGGCAGTGACCAGCACAGTGTGTGGGGGGGCAGGGATAAGGTTGGGCAGTGGGGATGGTTTCCTGGGCAGAGGGCAGTGACCAGCACAGTGGGGGGGCAGGGATAAGGTTGGAGAGGTGGACGGGACAGGTCCTAGGGTCTCTATAGGTCTTGGTAAGGAGTCAGAGGCTAATAAAGATGGGAGGCCGTGGGGGAGGGCCCCTCTGATCTCCGTGCTTATCATGAGGGAGGGAATAGGAGAGGAGAGAATGAGGGGGTAGGAAGACCAGCTAGAGACCATGTATGGGTGGGGTGGTTTGGACCAGATCACAATGGAGGAGCAGGTGGGGAGCAGCAGCCGGCATCGAGATATGCTTTGGTGGAGGGCCCACGGTGCTTCTGGTGGACTGACGGGGGATATTGGAGAAAACGTCATTTGGGATGACGCTCTGGGGCTGTCTTTTCACCATCTATAGCCTGTGAAAACGCCCAGAGATGCCAGCTGGAGTGGACCTCTTCCACATTCAGTTTTAAGAGGGTGCTCAGGTCTGCCCCTTGAAAAGCCAATGGAAATGTGACTGCCTGGTGGCCATCTGGAGAGGTGGGGCCTAGCGGCAAGTGTGTGGGTCACGGGGTAAAGTCCTCATGAGTACTGACTCTTTTCTCAAGGTCATGGGTTCTCCTGAGGGAGGAGACTGGTAATCTCAAGGGAGGCTTGTCAGAAAGCCTTGGTTAATCTCCTCAACTTCTCTTGCTCTCTGAGCTAGGGGGGCTTTTGGGGAGAGAGACCCTAGTGGACAGAGACCTGTACCTAACATCATGACGTCATGCTCTTCGTCAGATAATAAAACCCACAGCGGATACTTGCAACAGATCAATTAGAGCAAAAACATAATTAATTTAAATGTCATCAGATTCAAAGACTTCAAATGTGCTCATAACTGACCAAAGAGAAATATTTTGAACCCCCCAAATACAGTGATTGCCAGTGGTCCTGATTGTCACGAAGCTTTCCTGAGAACCTGCACATTTCTTCCAGAAACAAAGAATGCTACCCTGGGCTGGCCATGTGTCTTGCCTTCTCTGAGAAGTGAGGGGCCTGGGCACCCCACCTTCAGGTGTGCACATCTTTGCTGTCTTTAAGTAAATCTTTGCTTGTGCTTTGTTTCTGATGTGCCCTGAAATTCTTTTCAGAGGCAAAAGTCAAGAACCCACGTGGGCCAGGTTGAGGTCCCACTTTCCTCTTTGGAGGGACCTCCTCAGACTGCTGTCAGGGACATCTCTTCTGCACAAATCGCTTGTCATTCTGCTTCCCAGAGTTGAACTAGCCCAGTACTTTCTCTGATGCCATGCTCTGGGGCTTTCCAGTCTCCAGAACCCTGAGCTAAAATAAATCTCTTTCCATTATATAGAGATCTTCAGTGATCTTCTGTTTTAATGACAGAAAGTGGACGAAGTCCCGAAACAGAATATCAGTGCTGGAAGGAACTCAGGCATCTTTGATCTAACTGAAGCCTCAAAGGCTGAGGCATGGAACCACTGCAGCCTAGTTTCCAGAATCCTTGCTTGGGGTTTACTTCCCTTCAAGATGCTGTCTTTAGCCATAAGCCAAGCTGACATAGAGAACCCACGATTTAGGCTACCAGAGGGTGATGCTTATTAAAATGCTAAGTATTAAGTTCATACATTATGCATAAGATGCAAAGAACAACAGCACCACAGAGCTGTGAGCTACCCACTTGAGTTTCAAAAGAGCATTGTTGATCTATTTGTAGTCCCAAATGCCTCTCAACAACCCCTTCTCTGACTTCCTGTCTCAGAGTGTCCACTGCTTTTCTTTACATTCCACGACCCATTTGTCTCCCTAAGTGACGGTCTTTGTGCTTTGCATGTTTTTGAACCTCTACAAGTGGAAGGCAGTGAGCCTTCTCCTGTGACTCACTTTTGCTGGACACTGTGTTTTAGAGATCCATCCACAGTGGTGCTTGCAGTTCTTATTAATTTTCACCCTAATTTATTTATTTTTATATGATAGTAGAATGCATTTTGACCTATTATACCCATATGGAATATAACTTCTCATTCTTCTGGTTGTACATGATGATTACATTGGTCCTGTGCCGCAGGCTGCCCGGCCCTGGGCCGAGCGGGCTGGCTGAGCTCCGCTCCTGCCGCTGCGCTGTTGTCGCTAAGCACTGCCTGCCGCACCCCTGCTGAGCGCTTCCCTGCTGGGCTGTCAGTGCACGCCGGCTTGCAATCTTGCAACCCGGTTGGGCACAAAAACACAAGCCAGTCAAACTGAGACAAAGTTTTATTTTGTGAGAGGCCGTGTGCGTCCCCTAACAAGTGGGTCCACCACGTGTGTTCTACCTGAGCTGGGGGCACTCCACTTCCCCCGGAACACCCTCCTACCATCCTTTCCCAACCAATGGGAACTCTCCCATTACAAGAGTGACATGAGTAACCTGAGTCCCGAAACGGGCCCAGGTAAACAGCAGGAGACAATTACCATAATAATGTAACTTAACATAATCATAATTTGAATGGCTGGCTGGCAGTCACTAAACCCAAAGGTGCCTGTATCAATATTTTTGCTGTGGCTCCTAGCAGTCCTGTAATCAAATATACACATAGGATAGTAATGTCTGATTCATTCTACTGTCTTTCCTATTCCCCCTCCCTTCCCTTCATTCCCCTAAATCTAATCCAAACTACTTCTATTCTTCCCTATTCCCCCACTGCCTTATTGTGAGTTAGCATCTGCATATCAGAGAAAACATTTGGACTTTGTTTTTTTGAGACTGGCTTATTTTACTTAGCAATGATATTCTCAAGTTCTATCCAATTACAAGCAAATACCATAATTTCATTCTTCTTTATGGCTGAGTAATATTCTATTGTGTGTATATACCACATTTACTTTGGCTTTTTCAAGCAGTGCAGCCAAAGCTTTTTGTTCAACTTCCTGGTACACATGTGCAGAGGGTCTTTAGGGTCTGGGCAGGAGTGCATTAGCTGGTTGCTATTGTTAACTTTACTGGGAAAGACAGTTATTTTCTCCAGATGCTGTGTTGGTTCACATCCCCACCAGGAACGCAGGGGATTTCTGTTGCTCCACATTCTTGCCAACACTGGATACTTGCCGGGGTCCTGCCCTAGCGGGGTCCAGGGAGTCCTGAAGGATGAGTGGCGTAGGCGAAAAGATGAGACAGGAGTCGTTCCGTTGGAGCAATCTCCAGAGAGAGAGCTAATGCAGCTTTCTCTGGGTCATCTTTTATTACAATTTTTCTCATCATTATAGATTCAGAATACGTCATTGATTATATACTTTAAAACTTTGCCAAGACATGACATTTCCTTAACTATGATTGGGGGTACAAAAAAGTAACATTAATTTACATTTTTCCAGGATATGTCCTTCAGTTATATAATTATTAAAAGTACAGAATCATTAATAAAATACGTCTCTAATTTACATTTTTCAGATTTTCCCAAGATTTACTATTTTTCCCAAGATATTATTTTCTTATTAACTAATGCCAAACTATGTAACCAGACTCTAAGACTCCTAACCAATCATTAACCTAAAGTACACTTGTACTTTATTTCTAATCTAAAATTCCCATCTAAAAAAAGTCCCTTTAAATCTTATATTTAAAATATCCTAAAGTTTATGAATCATTCTTAAAACATATCAGAAACCTATACAACTAAAAACTTAAGAATTTCTAAACTTAAGAATCTAAATAAAATAATATTTCTAACATTATTCTAAAACTGTGTCTTATAAAGCTATTTAAATTAATTCCTAAATTTATTCTCATAAAACTGGTTGAGCTGCTTTCTCAAAGAGTTTCTTTGTTTCTTAGTCAAGGTGCACTAGTTCTCATATCTTTATAATCTTTCTCAATAGAAAGTAAGTTCTAAACACTTTCCACCAATATTAACTATGCTCATCATATATGCCTATGTAAAGTAAGAAAGAGTTTATAAAAAGAGAAGAATATGTTTTTATATGTTTTAACTTTCTTAAATGTAAAAATGAGACTACATGTGGTGAACTTTGTAAAATAAGCATACTGATTAGGTTTTCTAAGAGGCCGGAAATATGGGCTTGGGTTCTAGTTGATATAATCAATGTGGTGCCTAAAATTCTCATGACCTTTCAAAGGATGATTGTTGTCCGTTATCAGGTTTGTCCACAATGTACTGAGTTAGAAGAACAGCCTTCTACTTTGTCCTTGATATGCTGAGGGGTAGTAGAACGGCTTCCAAGGCATGAACTACCTGTTATGTTCTAGCCATCGGAAATTTAATTTGTTTGGCATTTAACATACTCATGCCTCTTGTCTGAAACATAAGCATGAAAATGAAAAGTCCCAATTACATAAAAAAGGGTCTCATGGTTTCGGTTTCCCACCAACCAGCGTGGCTTTGCCAGCATTCATCCTCACTGTGACCCTGTCAAGACAGTGGGAGAGCGGCTTTGCCAACACTTTTTCTCACTGTGACCCTATCAAGACAGTGAGTGGGGGATCGCCTTCACCAGATACTGTCAGACTAAAAAATCTGCTTACCTGATGAATAAGAAAAGTTTCATTTAGGTTTCAATTTGCATTCCTGGGTATTAAGGAGATGTACCATTTTCTAAAACATTCATTGTGAGTACCACTCTTTGGATGTGAAATAAAACTGAATATCTTACAGCAAGTTTTGGGAATCAGGGAGTGTCATCACAATTTAGGAGCTTGTTTTACTGGTGTTTTGCTCCCTTGGTTGATGCAACTCTGCCCTTCCAGTTCTAAAGCCAGACTACTTCCTCAGAGCCCCCTTGCTGTCCCTCTTTACAGCCATATCTGTATGGTAGGGAACCCTGTCTTAGGCTCTTCTTTAAAACATATTCAGGGTCTGCCCACCTCAGGCTCTGAATTACTGTAGTTTCTCTTCCCCCTTCACCCTCACCTGCTGTGCAGTTTCCAAAGAGAGAACAGATTGTGTCCAATTGTCGGTACCCCCATGGTGCCTGCTCACCTCTCCCAGAGTTAAAGCCAGCGTCCTTAGAGTGATGCCCTGCTTCTCACAGGACAACTTGTACAGGGATGTAGAGAAGGGTGGTTGGGGTGGCAGAGGTGACTGGGCCATCCTCTCCAGTCTGCCTGGGCACTGACTCTTGGAGGCTGCTGGGGCCACAAGAAGAGCAGGACTTGGTTGGGCACCAGCCCATCAGCAGCTTCATATTCTCTGGTTTCCTATGGCTAGTGCAAGCCACCTGGTCAGGTCCAGATGCCAGAGAGGAGTAGCCCCAAGGCAGAGGAGTGAACCAAAGAGAAGGCCAGGGAGGGGAGTTTGTGGCCATTTTTGAAGTCATCCTGGATTTAATGTTGCAAGTACTAAAGACTGGAAAACAACCAAGATAAAAGGCATATAAGTGCTTTAGACAACTGCATGAAAGAAACTCAAAAGCTTTATATGGTTGTATTGGGATTAGAATGATGCGAAACATTGCACGTCTTACTGCCACCCCACCTTCAGACCTGATCTGCTCACTCTCTGATTTGGAGAGATTAACCCGGGAATTATATAGGTCAGTTTGGGAAGGCATTTAATCCTGCTTTTAGAATGTGTGTGTCAGAAAATCAGATTCGATTATCTCCTTACCTTTCATTATTTCTTTAGGGTGAGACATTTTAAAAAATAAAGTTGAATTTTGAATTCAATGAATGAGGTGGAAGTCATTCCTGGATGATTATCAGCCTAAGGCAGCAGGGCATGGCTTGTGCAAACTTCAGGTTCTCAGAGTTCTCCCAACACCTACATCCAAGGGCAATTTAAATAACTTCTGTGTAGCCATATAAACTACAAAGCAAAATTGCAAATATTCCTGTAAATTTCAATTTGGTCACCAGAACAGAAACAATGATAATGTGGAATGGGGGAGGACTAGTCATTGTATTTGGCACATTTGGTGGTGCTCCAAAAAACCCGTGCCCTTGAAAGGCTGGCGCTGGTCGGCCGGCCCGAGGCTACCTCGGTTTTGCAGGTGGGAGCCACGCCCTCTCCACGGGGAAAGGCCGGGTGGCGCCCGGAGCGCGCGGGGCACAGCTTTCCGAGCTGGCGCACCCTCGGCCGAGCGAGCCTCCGCGGGGACCCCGCCTCCTCTTGTCCAGAACCCCGAGGCCGCGTTCCGCACACCGAGCACTGAGCACTGAGCAGGGGCACCAGGCAGGCACCATCAGTAATCAACTCCTGTGGGGAACTAGAGCAGCGCGCCCGGACTGGTCCGGCGAGCAGGGGTCGCAGCGGGCCACCCCGTCACCTCAGCACATCAGTCGACCCCGCCCCGGCCGCCGAGGCCCCGCCCAGACCCGAGGCCCCGCCCAGAACTCGAGGCTCCGCCCCTGCCCCTCCCGGCTCCCCGGACGCCGAGGCGCGCTTCTCTGACGCACCGGCGCCTCCGCGTGACGCGCGGCTCCGCCCCGCCGGCCCCGCCCCCGCCGCGGCACTTGTCCTCCGCAGCTTGAGCGGCGTCTCCCGTCGGCTGAGGCGGTGGCTGAAGAGGCGGTGTCGAGACCCCGCTGCGGCCCGGGCCCGGCGCGGCTGTGCGAGCCCCTGCGTCGGCGGACGATGGTGCGGCGGAGCGCGCGGACGCGGGTGGCGCGGCGGCGGGCATGAAGGAGGATGGACGGTCAGGACGAGGTGTCCGCGCGGGAGCAGCACTTCCACAGCCAAGTGCGGGAGTGCACGGTGCGTGGCGGCGCCGCCGCGGGCCCTCCCCAGCCCCTGCCCCCGCCGCCCGCGCTCTGCCCCGCGGCCCCGCCGCAGCCCCGCCGGCTGCACCGTCCGCGCTCGGCCGCGGCGCCCACCTCACCCCGCCTCCGCCGCGTCCGTGCCCCCCCACCCCTTCCTCCCTTGGCATTGGAGGGCCTCTGCCCCTGCCCTCGTCCCCCGGCCCAGTCACCTGCCTCCGTCACCTGCCCTATTTCCCCCGCCCCTGCCTTCGTCCCCCCTCCCATCCCCGTCCCCTGCCTTCGTCCCCCCTCCCCTGCCTTCGTCCCCCCTCCCATCCCCGTCCCCTGCCCTCGCCCCCCCTCCCCGCGTCTCCTGTCCGCGTCCCCCACCCCCCTGTCCTCGCCCTCCCCTCCCCCCAGTCCCCTGTCCTCGCCTCCTCCCTGACCAGTGCAGGTGCAGCGGCCGGCGAGCTGGGCACTCGGGGAGCTCGGCCGCCTGGGGGCCGCGGCGGGCGGGGGCAGGGTGGCAGTCCGGAGGCGGGCTGAAACGTGTGCCCATAATCGTGTAAAATACGTTAACTTATCTGTTTGTATTTACTTCTCCTGTCTTCTGACACCTCTCGTGTTCAGGCACACTCTTGATTAGAGGTTTAAAATTGTTCAGTTTGTGTACTTATGGTTCTTGAAAATTGAGAATCAGCTTGCCAAGTCATACCTTGCTTGGGATAGAAGGAGATGCAAAATTTCAGAGAGTGGAATTTGCTTTTTTTAAAAAATGAATGTTATACAGGGAGATGTATATAATCATAGGTGTACCCCTGTGTGTATTTCTTACTAAACACATCTGTGCAATTCCTTATCAAGAGCAAGAACCAGAATTTTACTGGAGGTCCCCCCCCCCTCACCCTCGCTTTGTGTACCCTCAGCTCCAACGAAAGTTAACCACTGCCCTGGCTTCTAACACTGTAGATGACGTTTTGCTGCCATACAAATGAGATCTTACAGTATGCACTCATTTGTATATAGTTTCTTTCACTTAACAATGAGTTGTGAAATTTCTCCATACTGTATGTGGTTTTAATTCATTCTTAGTGCTGTAGTTGTGTCACTGTAGCACAATTTATTTTTAGTTTTTCGTTTTCACTGTTGATGGGTACTTCAGTGCTTTCTAGATTTTGGCCATGAATAATTTTGTGCATGTCTTTTGGTGACCGGGTGGGTGCATTTCCTTTGGGTGTAGACCTATGAATGAAATTTTCTAGGTTAGATGCTATATATTTGTTCATTTTAGTGGATGCTTTTAAACAGTCCCCCCCACCACCATCTTTACCAACACTTGATATTATTTTTGAGCCCTTTGAAAAATTGTTGCATTTTAGCAAGGATGTCAGGGTATTCATTGTACAAAGGTTTGTAATTTGCCTTTTCATGATGTATAATGAATTTGCACCACTTTATATGTTTATTGGCCATTTATAATATTTTGTGAAATATCTTCAAGGTTTTCTTTTTCCATTTAAATTTTTTTTTTTGTGTGTGTATATGTGTATATAAATGTGTGTTTTTTTGGTACCAGGGATTGAGCCCAGGTACACTTTTCTTGAGTTGCTTAGGGCCTTCCTGCCTGAGCCTACAGAGCTGCTGGGATTACAGGTGTGCGCCACCATGCCCAGTAGTGTATACTTTTTTTTTTTCCCACAATACCTTTATTCTTTTTTTTTAAAAAAAACAATTTTCGTGTCAATTTTATTGAGGTACAATTAACATACAGTAAGATTTGCCTTTTTTTTTTGTGTGTGTGTGTGTGTGTGTATGTGGTGCTGGAGATTGAACCCATGTCCTTGTGCCTGCGAGGCAAGCATTCTGCCAATTGAGCTATATCCTCAGCCCCACAATACTTTTATTCTATTCATTTATTTTTATGTGGTGTGCTGAGGATTGAACCCAGGGCCTCATACGTGCTGGGCAAGCACTCCATTACTGAGCCACAGCCCCTGGTAGTATTGATTTGCAGGGTTTTTGTTCTAAATATGATTTCTTTGACATATATGTGTATTGCAAATACTTTTTTTCCCACTCTCTGGATAACTTTTCACATTTAATGATATTGTTCTGATGAACATAAGTTCTTTTTTTCACTTTTTAAAATGCTTTTTTTTTTTAGATATACTGACAGTAGAGTGTATTTTGACATATATGTAAGTTCTTACTGTAGTTCATTTTTGCAAAATGTTTTCCTGTATGATGAGTAAATGTCCTGAGTAAGAAACCTTTCCTTGCAATCAGGCATCATGATGTTAGACATGCCTGTAATCCCACCTTCTTTGGAGGCTGAGGCAATTGGATTGTAAATTCAAGGCCAGTCTGGGCAGTAAGACCCTGTCTCAAAATAAGAAATAAAAAGTGTGGGGGTGTGGCTCAGTGGTAGAGCACCACTGGGCTCAATCCCCAAGATTGACTGGAAGAAGAAAAAAAGATTGAGGAATCTTTGCGTACTCCTAGGGTATGAAGATATTCTCTTTTTTTTTTTTTTTTAGAATTTTAATATTTATTTTTTAGTTTTCGGCGGACACAACATCTTTGTTGGTATGTGGTGCTGAGGATCGAACCCGGGCCGCACGCATGCCAGGCGAGCGCGCTACCTCTTGAGCCACATCCCCAGCCCTGAAGATATTCTCTTATGATTTTCTCTCAGTGCTTTATTTAATTGTCCTTCCCATCTGAATCTACACTGCATTTGAGTATTTTTTTTTGTATATAGTATGAGGTAGGAATCATATTTTTTCACATAAATGTTTAATCACTTTGGCACTATTTATGACCTTTGCCACAGGCAGCTCTATATTTGTGAGGTTTAATTTTGGATTCTGTGCTGTCCCATTGGTTTATTTGTCTTTGGCTTTATTTTTATTAATTAATTAGATATTCTGTAATTATTATTGAGAAAGGGACCCATGTTATGGTAGTCCAGAGCTTTATTACCTTTATCTACTTCATTGGAAACAACTCAGTTTTGGCAGTGATTCTCTGATCATAGTTTCTTAGTTCTGTCTCTCCTCACCCCATTTTCCTCAACTCAGCACCCCTGGGTGGTCAAGTGCACTTCACCTTCAGTAGAATCAGGGCAATAAGTACCCAAGTGTAGTGGATTTCCAGTGTTTGGCATTTCTTCCTCAAATTATTCATATTTAGGGTGTCTGTCAATACTTGCCTTTTCTCTAGGACTTGTGTCTAACTTTTAAAAATTATTCAACTCTTTTTGCTTTTTCCATATAGTGCTATAATTTTTGTTTAATGTTTTTCTTGTGATTAATGTACATAACATAAAATTTGCCTAAAGGTCCAATTCAGTAGCATTAAGTAATTCACATTGTTGTGCATCCACCACCACTGCCCATCTCCTGAAGTTTTTCATCATCTCAGACTGAAACTTTATATCCATTAAACAAAGACTCCCTTACTCCCTCAAGCTGCTAATAACCATTGTATTTTCTGTCTTTATGATCTTGACTACTCCAGATAGTTCATATGAGTTGAATTCTACAATATTTGTCCTTTTGTATTTGGTGTATTTTTCTTAGCATACTGTTTTTAAGGTTAATCCATATTGGAGTGTGTGTCAGAATTTCCTTAAGGCTAAAGAACAATCTGTTTTTGTATATAACACATTTTGCTTATCCATTTAGCTGTCAATGCAGGCTTGGGTTGTTTCCACCTTTAGGCTGTTGTGAATAATGCTGGTATGAGTGTACGGGTATCTAAGTCCCTGCTTTCAGTTCCTTTGTGTTTATATCCAGAAGAGGAATTGCTGGATCATGTGATAATTCTATATCTAATTTCTTGAGGAATTGCCAAATTATTTTCCATAGAGGCTGAACTGTCTTACCTCTCTGCCAGCAGTGTGCCAGGGCTCTAGTCTCTCCACATCCTCACCAGGTGTGAGGTGTCATCTCATTGAGGTTTTCAGTTGCATTGCCTATACCTATTGGCTGTATGTCATCTTTCGAGAAATGCCTACTGAAGTCTTTAGCCCATTTTAAAATCAGGTTTTAGTTGTTTTTACTTTTGAGTTATAGGAATTTCATTTATATATTTCCCTTTTCCTCCCTGAGGCAGGGTCTTGCTGTGTTGCCTATACTTATCTCAAACTCCTGGGTTTAAGTGATATTTTTGCCTTAGGCTCTTGAGTAACTGGGATTACAGGCATGCACCACTATACCCTGCTTTTGTTTTGGATGTTAATTGTTTTTTTTTAAAGTTCTATGAATTGTTTATTATTTTCATTTTTATTATTATTGTTTGTTCTGCTTAGTTGTACATGGCAGCAGAATGCATTTCAATTCATCGTACGCAAATGGAGCACAGCCTTTCAGTATTCTGGTTGTACATGATGTAGAGACACACCATTCGTGCAATCATACATGTACTTAGGATAATGATGTGCATCTCATCCCATCATCTTTCCTATCCATGTAACCCCTCTCCCCCCTCCCCTTTGCCCAATCCAGGGTCCCTGCATTCTTCCCGAGTCTTCCCCCCATCATAGCCCAGGATCCACTAATCAGAGAAAACATTTGACCTTTAGTTTTTGGGGATTGGCTTACTTTGCTTAGCGTAATATTCTTCAACTCCATCCATTTACCCTCAAATGCCATAATATTATTCTCTTTTAATGCCGATTAATATTCCATTGTGTATATACCACAGTTTCTTTATCCACTCATCTATTCATGGGCATCCAGGTTGGTTCCACAGTTTGGCTATTGTGAATTCAGCTGCTATAAACATTGGTGTGGCTGTGTCACGATAGTATGCTGATATTATATCCTTTGGGTATAGACCGAATGGATATTAATTCTTTAATCAGTCTTCAACGGTTTGCAGATATTTTTCTTCCATTTCTTAGTTTGCTTTTCCCATTCTGTTTATTGTCTATTTTGTTGTGCAGAAGCTTTTTGGTTTTATGATGGCCACTTTCTAATTTTGTTTCTGTTGCCTCTGCTTTTGGTGTCCTATTCATGACACAGTTGCCAAAACCAATGTCATGAATGTTTTCCTCTAGGAGTTTTCTAATTTCAGGTTAAACATTTAAGTCTTTAATCCATTGTGAATTGATATTTGTTTATGATGTAAGGGTTCAGTTTCATTCTTTTACATGTAAATATCCAATTTTCTAGGATAATTTGTTGAAGACACTATGTTTTTCCCATTGTGTATCCTTTGCATTCATGTTTAAAGTCAGGTGACCATATCTGAGTGAATTATTCCTCTGGTCTTTGTTCCATAGTTGTTTATGTCTGTCTTTCTTCTTGAATCACATTGCTTTGACTACCACAGTTTTGTAATAAGTTTGAAATCAAGAAGTGTGATTTTTCCTGCTTTGTTCTTGCTCAATATTGATTTGGCTCTTCGGGGTCTTTTTTGGTTCAATATAAACTTTAGACTTTTTTTTTTCTATTTCTGTAAAATGCTATTGAGATTTTGATAGGAATTCCATTGAATTTGTAGATTGTTTTGGGTAGCAGGGACATTTTAACAATATTAAGTCTTTCTTAAAAACATAGGCTGTCCTTCCATGTATTCTTGCTTCCTTTAATTTCTTTCATCAGTATTTTGTAGGTTTTAGTATAAAAGTCCTTCACCTTCTTGATTAAATTTATTCCTATGCATTTTATTCTTTTTTGGTGCTATTGTAAGTGGGATTATTTTACTAATTTCTTCAGATACTTTGTCATAGTGTATCGAAAAATACACCTGATTTTTTTATATTGACTTTGTATACTGAATTTATTAATTATAACTTTTTTTTTTAATGTAGTCCTTAGTGTGTGTTTTCTTTTTTTATAGTTAAGATGATTTCATCTGTTACAGGAATAGTTTTGCTTCTTTCTTTCTGATTTGAATGCCTCTTTTTTACTTTTCTTGTCTGATTTTCCTGGTTGGGACTTCCGGTAATGTGTTGAGTAGAAGTGGCAAAGTGGAAATCCCTGTCTTAGTCTTGATGTTAAGGGGAAAGTTTTCAGTTTTCATCATTGTGTGTGATGTTGGCTATAGGCTTTTCATGTATGACTCTTATTATGTTGAGATAATTTCCTTCTTTTCCTGCTTTGTTAAAAGAATTTTTACTATGAAAGAGTGCTGGATTTTTTCTAGTGCTTTTTATGTATCAGTTGAGATGACATTGATTTTTTTATCCTTTATTTTGTTGGTTTGGTATATTACATTGATGGTTTGAGATCTTTCTTCTCTTTTAATCTAGTCATTTATTGTTATAAACTTCCTTCTCAGTACTCCTTTTGCTGCATTCCATCAGTTTTGGTATATTGTGATAATCAGTCTTGAGTTACTTTCTAATTTCTTTTTTGATTTCTTCTTTGTTCAAGATTTTGTTTTAAAATTTTCACATATTTGTGAATTTTCCAGTGATCCTTCTATTGATTCCTTGTTTGGTGATTTCAGTCTCCTTAAATTTGTTAGAACTTGTTTTTGTGACCTAACACATGATTTCACGTTAGAGAAGGATTCCTGTGTGCTTGAAAAGAATGTGTTTTCTGTTGCTGTTTGAGTTGTGTGTTCATTTTTTTAAAAAAATATTTATTTTTTAGTTGTACACAATAACTTTATTTTGTTTATTTATTTTTATGTGGTGTTGAAGATCAAACCCAGGGCCAGAGCAATCTACCACTGAGCCACAATCCCAGCCAAATGGTGTGTTCTTTATGTTTTGGAGTATCCATTTGTCCATAGTGTTACTTAAGTCATCTGTTTCCTTATGATCTTCTGTCTGGGTGTTTTCTCCATTATTAAGGTTAGGGTATTGAAGACTTCTATTATTCTTTCCATCTTATTTCTCCCTTCAGTTAGTTCTGTTGCTTTGTACATTTAGGTGCTTTGATGTTGTGGGCATGTATGATTGTATTGAGTCTTTCTGGTGTATTGATTATTTTGTCATTATGGTATGTACTTTTAAAAATAATTCTTTGTATCTTGTGTCAGGTTTTGAAATAAGTATAGATACCCACTGTTTTGGATTATCGTTTGATAGAACACCTTCTTCCTATCTCTTTACTTTCAGCCTTTTTTTTTTTTTTTTTTTCCCCTATGCAGTGCTGGGGATAGAACTTAGGGCCTTATGTGTGCTAGGCAAGTGCTCTTCTCCTGAGCTGCAACCCCAGCACAACTTTCAGCCTGTATATATCCTTAAGTCTAAAGCAAGTTTCTTGTAAGCAGCATATAGCTAGGTTTTTTCCCCCATTCAACCACTCTGTACCTTTTATTAGGGAATCTAATCCATTTTCTTATAAAATAATTATTGATAGGGAAGGATTTACAATTTTTGTTTTGTTGTTTTCTGTTAGTCTTTTAGTTTTTATTTTTTTGCCATTTTCATTATTTCTGTCTTCCTTTGTATTTTATGATTTTTTGATATTGACAGGTATTGACTTCTTTTTATAAGTTCAATAGGTATTTTGTATTCTTTCTTTATTAAATTATAGTCAGAATACCTTAGAGGTATAGACATCCAAAGAATGTCTTGTCCTTTTAGCATTATCTAATGTCAGTGTTTTGTTTCCAAGTCAAAGTTAGGCAGGAGGATAGTAAGTCTTCTCCGCCCCCCCACTCCCATTCCCCAGTGTCTGTAGTATATTTTTGAAGCTATTCATTCATGATGGTTTTACAGATTTGGAGAGTACATCCAAATATAATATAAACAGGTCAGTTTCCTGAAAGTTTTGGTGATAAGATAATTCAAGAACTGAAGGCATTATAGGAAGAATACAATAAGGGGCTGATGTTCAGAATTTTTCTTTGAAAGCTCTTATGTTTTAACACTTAGTAAAATAGAAAATTCTAATTTTACACTTTAATATCTATTATTATCATTCTTCTTTATGTTATGCAGTCAGTACTGTTCTCAATATAAATGCAAGAATATTGTACTCATGTGGAATCACTGAAATTATACAATTTATATTTAGTAGTTCATACATACGTGTGTGTGTGTGTGTGTGTATTTGTTCTACCAGAATAGTGAAAATGCTGCCTAAAATTAACTCAACAGTTCTTAAGCAGTTTTGTTCATAGGCTTAACATACTTTACAGTTCACTCAATTTTGTAGTTTTTAGTATAGTCACAGTGTTGTGCAGTTTACCACAATCCTTCAACATTTTCTTTATCTCGAAAACAAACTGTCTGCCGGTTAGCAGTCATTTTCTATTTCTCCTCATTCTCTTTCCTGTAAGCTTCAGCAACCCTAATATACTTTTTGCCTAGATTTGCTTGTCTAGATTTGCATATTCTGGTTGTGTCATATAAATTGAATCGTGTAATATATAATTTTTAATATCTAATTTCTTTTAATTAGCATTTTTTCAAGGTTCTGTCAAATTGAAGCATATATCAGACTGAATTCTTTTTTTTAAGAGAAAGAGAGAGAGAGAGAGAGAGAATTTTTTTTAATATTTATTTTTTTAGTTTTCGGCGGACTTAACATCTTTGTTTGTATGTGGTGCTAAGGATGAACCCGGGCCGCACGCATGCCAGGCGAGCGTGCTACCGCTTGGGCCGCATCCCCAGCCCAGACTGAATTCTTTTTTATAGTCAAAATCTATTCTGTTATTTGGATATGTTACATTTTGTTCATTCAATTATTATAGACCTTTGGGTTGTTTCTACTTTTTGGCTTTTATGAAAATGCTAAGACCATTTGTGTACAAGTTTTTGAATGGAAATCCATTTTCATTTCTCTTGGGTATATATGGAGGAGTGGACACGTTGGGTCATATGGAAACTCTATATTTTGTTTAGAGGAACTATCAACCTGTTTTCCACAGTTATGAAACCACTTCACATTCCTGTCATCAATGTTGAGATTTCTTCATATCTTCATTTTACTTGTCATTTTGGTTTGAATTATAATGATCCTAGTGGGTGTGACATGGTCTCTCATTGTCATTTTTGTATGCATTTTCCTGATAACTCATTCTGTTGAACATCTTTTTTATGTGCTTATTATTTGTGTATTTTCTTTGGAGAAATGTTTATTCAGATCCTTTGTCCATTCTTAAGTTGGTTTATTATTATTGTTGAGTTGGAAGAATTATTTGTATATTCTAGATACAAGACCCATCTCAGATATAAAACTTGCAAATATGTTCTCCTTTGAGTCATCTTTTCACTTTTTAAATTGTAGGACAAAGGTTCTTACTTGTTTTGAAGTTAAATTATGTATGTTTAAAAATTTTGTTATTTGTATTTTTAAAAAACATTTTTAGTTATAGATGGACACAATACCCTTATTTATTTTTTTTGTGGTTCTGAAGATCAAACCCAGTGCTTTGCACTTGCTAGGCAAGTGCTCTACCACTGAGCTACAACCTCAGATCTATCATTAGTATTTTTTATGTGATATGTAAGAAGGCCTTGCCAACTCAGGATCATGAATATTTACTTTTTTTTCTAAGTATGTTATAGTTTTAGCTGTTACATTTGGCTTTAGACTCCATTACAGTTTATTTCTATGTATAATTTAGGAAAGAACTTCGTTCTTTTTCAAATGGGTATCCAGTTTTTCAAGTATCATTTGTTAAAAAGGCTATTCTTTCCCTCAATGAATTGTCTCAACATTCTTGTTGAAAATCAGTTGACCATAGTAGATATAAGGGTTCAGTTCTGTTTCATTGATCTGTGTGTCTGTCATTGTACTAGTACCACACTGTCTTGATCACTGTAGCTTTGTAGTAAGTTTAAAATTTGGAATTGTAAGTCCATCAATTTTGTTCTTTCCATGATTGGTAATTCTGGATTAGTTGGATTTTTTTGTGAATTTATGATAAACTTGTCAATTTCTGCAGGAAAGCAAGAACTAGAATTTTCAGAGTGTGTTGAATATGTAGATCAATTTGGGAGTTATTATCATCCCAAGGATATTAAATTCTCTGATCCATGAACGTGGATTTCTTTCCATACTCAGAAATTCTGTGTTCTTCAACATTATCTTGTAGCATACAGAGTACAATTTTATTCTGCCCAGGACTTCTCATGCTTCCCTTTTACCTGTTCCTTTTTGTTCTCAAGACAGGCCATAGAAACTAGAATTTCTTTTCCCTATGGTGTCATGGAAACTCTTTCCCCACCTTTCTCCATGTTGGCCATAAAGAATTTCTCTGACCTATCTTGTCTGATGGTAGAACATAAGACCTGTGTTTTGGAAGAGATCCTGTCCCATACGTATGAGGAAAGAATGCTGCACTCAAAGGTCAAGAAGGATCTGAACAGACAGTCACAACAGGCCTTGTTAGTTTCCCCTATGAGTCTTATTGATGATTTGTTCAATCACGTTTTTGCATGTCTTTCATGCTTCAATCATGATCATGCAATGGAATCTTTATAAATATCCCAAAAGACATGGTTCAGGGAACTTTGGGACAGCTGAATACCTAGAGACTTATAGGATGTAAACTAGAACTCATCACGTGCCAGGAGGGTGGCACACCCCAACTCCACATGGTTGGAAATGTCTGTGCTTGGGACCCTTTCAGACTTTGTCCTGTCTCTTTATCTGGCTATTTATTTGTGTATCCTTTATAAGAAACTGATAAACAAGTAAGTGCTTCTCCGAATTCTGTAAGGTCTTCTAGCAAATTAATCAAACCCAAAAGTGTAGGTGTATTTGTATACAAGGTGTGTGTATATATATGTGTCTACACCTTAGTTGGTAGCTGGTTGGTCAGAAGTTCTGGAGGCCTGGACATGTGAGTGGCATCTAAAGTGAGGGCAGTCTGGTGGGATTGAGCCCTCAACCTGTGGAATAACTGCCTCCAGGTAGATGGTGTCTGAACTGAATTGATTTGAATGCCCAATTCACTTGAATTGTTGTCTGCTGTAGAGTTGCTCTTGCGTGAGGGTGGGGAGAAATCCCTGTACATTGGAATCACAAAAGTCTTCTGTGTTGATTATTGTTGAGTAAGAATGTAGGGGAAACAGAGTTAGAGTTAATTTTTCTTCTATATCATCAGAATGGACAGAAACTTTCAACTCACTGGGCAAATACCAAAGAATGAGATTGCTGAATTGTATTGTAAGATTATGTTTCACTTTGTGTAGAACTACAAAGTTAGTATGTAACTAAGTTCTTTGTAATCCGATGGACTTCCAAAGTGGCAAATGGTTTTGCTTTCTCACCGGTGGTCAGTGAAAGTTCCTGTTGCTCCACCACACGCTTACCGGCATTTGATGTTGTCAGGTTTTTTTTTTTTTTAATTTTAGCTTGTGCCTCTGGGCTGTGACCTTCACTACTGCTGCTCAGCTTTTTTTTCTCCTTCCTTAGGTAACGAAGACTGGAAGGGAGCTGGAGTTGTACGTTTCCTTTTCCCTCAATTGGTTAGGCTCTTGTAATCCCCAAATAGGTTGGGCTGTGAGTAAAAATTGTTTTCCTTGAGGGCAGACCATTCATAAGGCTAACATGAAGCTCTGGGCATATTCAAAATGGTTATTTCCTCCTGCCCCTGCAGGAAGAATGAAGGGACACTCCCCTCATCCCCGTATCCTTACCCTGAGAACCTGGCTGAGTTCCTGGGAACTCAAAGGATGGCAGACCTCTTCACACTAGACTTTTGGAGTTTCTAAGTCTTCACCCAGCCCACGCTGATCCTGCAGTAGCACATCAGTGGCAGCTTAGAGATCCTGCTGGGACTGGTGCAACAGACACAGATATAGGACTTTGTTTCCAGTTTCTGGTGCAGCAGTTTGTCCTAGGATCTCAATTTTCTCATGGCCCTAAGAAGAGCTGGTGATTTTCAATTTGTTCAGCCTTTTCTTGTTGTGAAGGTGGAGTGATGACTTCAAGATCTTTTTGTGTTCTTGAAAGGAGAAATCATTGTTATCTTTTTGGCCTTTAAGTCTTTGGTTTACCTGAGAAATTCTTTTTGTGAATAGTATTTATGGTATAATTTAGATTAAAAATATTATATTGTGTGTGGTGACTTCCCTTGTCTTCATCATTTGGTGGCTGCTTGAGAATATATCTGATATCTAGTCTCTGCATAGGTTTAATCCAAAGGAGTTATTTTAGGACTTTTTTTTAATATTTATTTTTTTAGTTTCCGGCGGACACAACATCTTTGTATGTGATGCTGAGGATCCAACCTGGGCCGCATGCATGCCAGGCGAGTGCGCTACCGCTTGAGCCACATCCCCAGCCCTATTTTAGGACTTTTTGAAGTTGATTCTTATTTAATTTTAAATAACAGGTTTTGGTTAGCATGGTGAATATTAGTTTAATGTTTTTTTCTTAAATAATTTTTAGTTGTAGATGAACACAACACCTTTATTTTATTTATGCATGCTAGCCAAGCGCTCTGCCACTAAGCCACAACCCCAGCCCTAATTTTTCTTTTTAAATATAAGATATGTGATCATGAGGGGTGGTATCTTTTATTTATTTATTTTTTAACATTAAGTTGTTTAGAATGATCTGTTCCTTAATCTTGTTAAGATTTCTTTTTATGGTGCAAAGTTTTTTTTTTTTTTTTTTTTTTAAGAGAAAGGAATTTTATTATGTGGTAATTTTTAAAAACAATGTTAACCTGTAAGTGAAGGAATGGTAGGTAAGTCTTTGAAGGATTACTTGAAAATGACTGTGTAAGAGTTTTGTATATGTGATAAATCAAGTAGGATAGAAGACCTTAAGAAAAGTAAGGCTTCCCATCCATAACCAGTCTCTTATTTTTCTTCTAGATTTTCCCAAATCACTTCTGTAATACATACAGGAAGTAAGAATTTTTAAGTAATATTATTTGTTTTACCAACACTTAACAGTATATATTGACTTCCCACACAAGACATTGAGGCTTTGGCTACTAGCTTCTGATAGAACTTACACTACTGGTAAATATTTATACCACTGCCCTTCTTCCACTTCCTCTGTGTTTATTGTTGTTATTCTTTGTTGTTCTTTTGGTTGCCCTTCTAAGACAGCTAAATCTTTATTTCATGTTGTATCAATTTACTACAAAGGTATGACTGATGAGTACTTCTTGTTCTTATATTCTCTAGTGGTGGCTTTTATTACTAATTGTGGTAATAATGCTGACCTAAATATTTAATAATGGAAGCATGGTTTTTAATTTCCCACTACTTAAGATAAAGCTACAATGAAAATTTTAATGCATGTAGTTTTTTTCTTCTTAAAGTAAGATCACTGAATCAGGGTGCATATTGTTTCTTTGCTTTCTAATAGGGTTATGGAAAAATTTTTATTTTATTCATATTAAAAATAGCATTGTTCTTCCCTTCATTATATAAATAATAGTCCTTACTGTTATCAGTTGAGTTTATTCTGAAGTAGAGGACAGAGAAGATAAAAGAGAAAAAATATTTTGAAGTGTCACCACTTTGAAATATGTACCATTGTTTTATTTCTCTGTGTGTATTTACACAATCTAAATTATGGTATGTTGGTCACATTGTGTATGTGATGTTTCTGTGTACAAGTGTCCAGTTTTCCCCTGTTACTTTTGACTTACAGTCATGCCCTGTGTATATTCCCATTTTTAACCATCTTTGCAGGTGACCAGGAGGAAGAGCAGTCCTTCTGGTTTTGTTACTAGCTGTAAATGTTCTACAGCAGGTGTAACTGGCTGTAGAAGGCTAAATCTTCTAAACTTATTTTTTTCATTTAAATCAGTAATCCACCTGACACTTGTTTTCATTATATATGTATATATATATATGTATATGTTTTCATGAAACATCTAACAGAAATCAATCACGGTAAAATGTGGAAGAGGAGTGGGGGTGGTGTGGGCTTTTGCAAAGGAGGAGTTTGGGTGGATTGGCTGTGATTGGGATGTAGAGTCCCAGGATAATGAATGATGCTTACCACTTGCTGCTTGGTCTCTAGCTCCTCTCAAGAGATGCCTGTCTTTTTCCTGTTTTTCTGGAGTATGGTCTCAGAAGGGACACAAGGAACTTTTTGTTGACGACTAAAAAGAATATCTAGAATTCGAACTTCAACAAAAAGCAACAATGTGTAATACTGTAGATGACATTAATGGCCTTGAAATTTGCTGTGATAATCCTGAAAAATGGAGTTTTTACCCCTTGGAAGGGTTTTGATGTTTTATCTGTTTGTGAGGAAGTATTATTGTTTTACCTTATTGGAACACATATTGAAAGATAAAGTGCAATTTATGATAGCAGTTTGATAACTGTTACAAGAGTAGATATTAGCAAGTGTTTTGTATCAAAATTAACTGTTCTTAGATAAGACATTGGTAATTTTGTTTTCTTCTCTCTCTTGAAGGATAATTTGTTGCAATTATAAATAGTGGAATTATGAACATCTTTATAAATACATTGTTGTGTGGTTAATAGAAAGGAATGCATTCAACTACAAGAAAAACCCAATGTGTTTTTTTTTTTTTTTTGTGGTGTCGGGGATTGAACTCAAGGCCTTGTGCATATGAGGCAAGCACTCTTCCAGCTGAGCTATATTTTTAATCAAATAGTGTGTTTTCTCAAGTAATCTGGAGGAGTGAAGTACTGATACATGCTACAGTATGTAGAAACTTGAAAATATTATATACTTCATGAAAGAAGCCAGACACAAAAGTCATTCATAGCATGATTTCATTTATATGAAATAGCTGGAATAGGCAAATCCATAGAGACAGAAGGCAGATTAGTGGTTGTGAAGGGGTTGGTTCGGGTGTGAGGAGTATAGGACTTTGAGTTTGGTGAATGCATGTACCTATTAGAAGAAACAGCCTTACTACTACTTAAAAATACCTTTTTTTTTTTGGAGCAATTTTTAGATTCACAGCAAAATTGAATAAAAGATATGGGGATTTTTATGTACTCTATGCCCTCACACATGTATAGCCTCCCCCATTATTGACATCCCCCACCCAGTGGTGCATGTGTTAAAATCAATGAGTCTACATTTAACATCATTATCACTTAGAGTGCATAGATTATATTAGTGTTCACCTTTGGTGTTGTACATTTCTGGGTTTGGGAAAAATTTTATAACATGTGTGATACCATTATGGTATGGTACAAAGCAGTTTCACCAGTCTTCTGTATTCTGTCTATTCATTTATTTCCCCCTCAACCTCTAGCTAATACTGGTGTTTTTATTATTTTCATACCTTTGCCTTTTCTAGAATGTCGTATAATTGGAATTGTATAGTATGTAGCTGTTTCAGGTTGGCTTCTTATGCTTTTACCTTTCCCTGCTTGATAACTTTTCATCGTTTGGTAGCCTTTTTCTTTTTATGACCAAATAATAGTCTTAAATGAATGTTTCACATTTTGTCTATTCATCTTTGAATAGATGCACCTTATTGGTTGCATACAAGTTTTGACAGTCATGAATGAAGCTGCTATAAAATCTAAAAATTTACAGATTTTTCTGGAACATAGATTTTCAACTCCTCTCGCTAAGTACCAGGGAGAGTGATTGTTGGATCGTTAGGTAACAGTGTGTTTAACTTGATAGGAAACCACAAAACTGTCTTCCAAAGTGGTGGTGCCATTTTACATCTCCACTAACAAATGAGAGTTCTCTTTTTGCACGTCCTCTTCAGCATTTAGGGTTCTCAGTGTTCTGGATTTTAGACATTCTAGTAGGTGTGTGGTGGTAACATATGATGTTGAGTATCTTTTTGTATGCTTTTTTGCGTCTCTGTGTATTCATTGGTTAGATCTTTGGTTCATTTTCCAATAGAGTCGTTTGTTTTCTTATTGAGTTTTAGGAAATCTTCATATATTTTTGGTAGTATCCTTTATCAGGTATTACTTTGCAAATATTTTCTATCATTGTATGGCTTGTCTTTTCGTTCTCTTGACAGTGTGTTCACACAGCAGAAATTTTGTATTTTAATGAAGTACAACTTAGAATTTCTTTCTTTCATAGTATGAACCTTTGGTGTTGTATCTAAAAAGTCCTACCCAAACCTGTGTCATCTAGATTCTTTCCTATGTTATCTTCTAGGAGTTGTATAGTTTTGTGTTTTATATTCATTCATTTATTTTTGTTTATAAAAATACATTTTTTATTTGGTCCTGGGGATTGAGCCCAGGAGTTCTTTACCACTGAGCTACATCCCCAGCCGTTTTTATTTTTATTTTGAGACAGGATCTCATTGTCCATGCTAATCTTGAACTTGGAATCTGCCTGCCTCAGCCTCCCTAGTTGCTGGGATTACAGAATTTGCCAGGTGCCTGACTAAAAATATGTTCCTACTTTTAATTGGCACGTAGTAATTATACCTAATTATGGGGTACAGTGGGACAATTCAACATACATATATAATATGTAATGATCAGGGTAATTGGCATAATTATTAGGCATTTATCATTTTATTGAGAACATTCAGAATCCTCTCCATAGCTATTTTGAAAGGCTTAATTAATTTCCATCCCTGTGCCATGGAGTAGTAGAAGTTATTCTTCCTGTTCAGCTGCACCCCTATACCTGTTAACCATCCTCTCTATGTTCCTCCACACCCTTCCCGGACTCTGTGAACCACCATTATATTCTGTATGTCTTTGACATCAGTTTTTAAGCTAGTGCATATAAATGAGAACATGTAGTACTCATTTTCCAGTGTCTAACTTACTTAGATTAATATCTTCTAGTTCTATCCATGTTGCTGCAGATGGCAACATTTTATTCTTTTTTATGGCTGAATAGGTAGTATTTCATTGTGTGTGAACCATATAAACATCTGTATATACCACATTTTCTTTACCTATTCAGCCACCAACCTGGACACCTAAGTTGATTCTGTATCTGGGCTATTGGGCGTAGTGCTGCAACAACTTATGAGTGCAGATGTCTCTAAAATATGATAGGATTTCAGTTTCTTTGTGTATAGCAAATATTTGGATATATTGCTGGATCATGTGGTAGTTACTTTTCTAGTTTTTTGAGGGAACTCCATACTGTTTTCCATAGTGGCTATACTAACCTACATTCCTAGTGGAATTCAAGAGTCCCTCTTTCTCTGCATCCTTGCAAGCATTTGTTATTTTATATCTTTTTGATAATAGCCATTCTAACATCTCATTGGGTTTTAGTTCACATTTCTGTGATAATTAGTGAGTATTTAAAAAATACATTTGTTAGCCATTTTTATATATACTTTTGAGTAGTGACTTCAGGTCATTTGCCCATTTTGAAATCAGATTTATTTATTTCTTTTTGCTGTTGAGTTGTTTGATTCTTTATATATACTGAGTAGTAATGCCTTGTTGGATGAATAATTTGCAGATGTTTTCTTCTATTATGTAGGTAGTCTACTCACTTTGTTGATTGTTTCCTTTGCAGTGTGGATCTTTTTAGTTTGATGTAATCCCATGTGTCAATTTTTGCTTTAGTTACCTGTGCTTTTGGGGTCATATCCAAAATCAGACCAAAGTCCTGAAACATTTTCTCCTAGTGGTTTCATAGTTTCTGATCTTACATTTAAGTCTTTGATCTATTTTGAATTTATTAATATTTTTTAAAAAATTATTTATTTACTTTTAGTACCTGGGATTGAACCCAGGGGCACTCAACCACTGAGTCATATCCCTAGCCCTTTAAAAAATATGTATGTATGTATATGTATATGTATATATGTATATGGACACAATACCTTTATTTTACTTATTTTATTTTTATGTGGTGCTGAGGATGGAACCCAGTGCCTCACATGTGGTTGACAGGTGCTCTGAGCTACAACCCCAGCCTCCCCAGCCCATTTTATATTTTATTTTGAGATAGGGTCTTGCTGAGTTACTTAGGGACTTGCTAAATTGGTGAGGTTGGCTTTGAACTTGCAGTCCTCCTACCTCAGCCTCCTGAGCTGCTGGGATTACAGGTATGTGCCACCTCGCCCTGCTTGATTTTATTTTTTTATATGATGAGAGTAGGGGCTGGTTATTTATTTTGTCCATGGATATCCAATTTTCCAAGCACCGTTTATTGAAGAGATTCTCCTTTCTCTAATGTATGTTCATGCTGTCTTTGTTGAAAATCAGTTGAATGTAGATATATGGATTTATTTTTGGATTCTCTACTCTGTTTCATTAGTTTATATGTTTTTTTTTATGTCAGTACCATGCTGTTTTGAATACTGTGGCTTTTTAGTATGTTGTTAAATCAGGTATTGTGTTATCTCCAGCTTTGTTCTTTTTTGCTCAGATCAGGAATGCTTTAGCTATTCAGGGTCTTTTGTGGTTCCATGTGAATTTTGTGATTTAAAAAAAATTCTGTTAAGAGTATCATTGGTATTTTGATAGGAATTGCATTGACTCTATAGATTACTGCGGGTAATATGGACAGTGATTGATATTAATTCTTCTAGTCCACAAACATAGTTCTTTCCACTTTTCATGTATGTATCTTCTTCATTTTTTTTCCGTTAGTGCTTTCTAATCTCATTGAAGAGGTCATTCATGTAATGACTTTATCAGTTCTGACATTTCATTTTTGGTCTTTCTATATTTAAAAATATCATGTTGTCTTGCAAACAGGGATAATATGATCTCCTCTTTTCCTCCTCTGCTTGACTTCTTTCTCTTGCTTTATTGCTTTGGCTAAGACTACCAATACTATGTTGAGTAAGAGTTTTGAAAGTGGGCATCTTTGTCTTGTTCCTGATATTAGAGGAAATGATTTCTGCTTTCCCCCATTCAGTATGATGTTGGCTTTGGATTTGTCTTAAAACGCTTATATTGTGTTGATATAAATTCCTCCTATACCCAGTTTTCTGAGGGATTTTTATCATGAAGGAATATTGAATTTTATTTTTTTTTTGGGGGGGATCTGTTGAGATAACCACATGGATTGTTTTTGACTTCCCAGTCTGTTTATGTGATGTATTGTGTTTGTTGATATGCATATGCTGAGCCATCTTGTATCCACTCCATCTTGGTATATAATATTTTTGATATTGTTAGATTCAATTTGATAGTAGTTTATTAAGTTTTTCATCTATATTCATCAGGGATATATTGATTTGTAGTTTTCTTTGGTGTGTCCTTGTCTAATTTTTGTATCAGGGTAATGTTGACCTTATAGAATGAGGTTGGGAGGGTTCCATCTCTTTCAGTTATTTGGAAGAGTTTAAAAGTAACTTTTTTCCCCCTAAGGTTTGGGTAAGTCATTCAGTGAAGCCATCTAGTCCGGGGCTTTTCTTTTTCTTTGTTGGAAGACTTTTTTTTTTTTACCAATTCAGTTTTTTACTTGTATTGATCTTTTTAGCCTTTCTATGTCCTCAACATTGAGTTTTGGTAATTTTTGCCAGAAATATACCTATTTCTTGTAGGTTTTTAAATTTGTTGGCATATCATTGTTCATAATAGTTCCTAATGATCCTATGTATTTCTTCAGAATCAATTGTAAAGTCTTATGTTTATCTGTGTCTTTGAGTTATTTCTCTTTTTTTTGCTTATTGTAGCTAAGCATTATTGATTTTGTTTATCTTTAAAAATAAAGTTGTTCATTTCTTTGATCTTTGTGTGTTTTCCTGCGTTTCATTTAATTTTGCTCTGCTCTTTGTTTTTCCTATGCTAATTTTGGGCTTGGTTTATTTTCTAATTTCTTGAGTTGCATTGTTAGTTTGTTCTTGAAATCCTCCTCCTCCTCCTCCTCCTCCTCATCATCATCATCATTTTTTTTGTTTGGTGTTGCCCTGGGGATTGAACCCAAAGTTACTCTACTGCTCAGCCTTATTCCCTATCCATTTTTATTTTATTTTGAGATAGGGTCTCTTTCTGTTGCTGAGGCTGGCCTTGAACTTGTCTTCCTGCCTCAGTCTCCTGAGTAGCTGGAATTACAATTATGCACTGTCATGCCTGCAATTTCTATTTTCTTAATGTAGGCCTGTATTGATATAAATTTTACCTTTTGGTGAAGTTTGGTATTGCCTTTGCTGTATTCCATACATTTGGGTATGTTGTGTTTTCTTTTTCATTTGTTTTAAGAAAAACTTTAATCTCTTGTCTTGATTTCTTCTTAGACCTATTGGTTGTTTGAGAATATGTTTATTTTCTATGTATTAGAACAATTTCTAGAATATCTCTTGTTTTCAGTTTCTGGTTTTCAAGCATTGGATGCATTTATATTTACAACTGTTACTTTCACCTTGTTTCTTGAGATAGTTTTTGTCTTAAATCTATTTTGTATGATATAACTATTCTTACTTGCTTTTGGTTTATGTTTGTATAGTAATTTCCCATTTCTTCACTTTCAGTTTATATGTGTTGTTACTGGTAAAGTGAACTTCTTGTAGACAGCATATTGTTGGGTCTTCTTTCTTTACATTTTTCTTTCTTTTCTTTTCATCCATTCAGCCAGTCTGTATCTTTTCATTGGGGAGTTTAATCCATTTACATTCATTAATCATCTGTGTTCTCTTGATTTCCTTTTCTTTATTACTGATAAATAAATGCACATGTCCTTCCATTGTTTCTAATGAATCAGTTTTCTCTATTAAGACTTTCTTGGGCTGGGGATGTGGCTCAGGCAGTAGCACGCTTGCCTGGCATGCGTGCGGCCCGGGTTCGATCCTCAGCACCACATACAAAACAAAGGTGTTCTGTCCACCGATAACTAAAAAATAAATATTAAAATTCTCTCTCTCTCTCTCTCCCTCCCTCCCTCCCTCCCTCCCTTCCTCCCTCCCCCTCTCTCCCTCTCTCTTAAAAAAAAAAAAAAGAAGACTTTCTTATGGAGACCAGTTGGATAGGCTGTGCTGGGTTTGGTTTGGGTGGATGCTTCAGTGAATTGTCCTGTAACTTCTTCAGCTGTAGTCAACATTGGCGATTAGAGGATCGCACCAGCTGGCTTTCTTTCTATTTTTCTTCTTATTGTGGTGCTGAGACTTGAACCCACAGCCTTTATATGCTAGGCAAGTGTTCTATCACTGAGCTACAATCCTAGCTCAGGTAAGTGGTGTTCTTATACGGGCAGGTTTGCTAGTGGCTCAGGGCCTGGTGCACCTGGCTTTGGCTGTGGGACTTGCCATGAGTTTCTGTGGGTTGTGTCAGGAAGGGCTGCTTTGGCAGGCCCACATAGGTGAGGTGTGGTGCTGTCAGTTTCTGAGGACTATACAGTGGTGGTGGGGCACCATATTGGGCTTAGGTGAGTCTGGCACAGTTTGCCTGGTAGTGGGGTAGGGTACTTGTCAGTGTTTTAGGGCCGTTGTGTTTTACATTCAGATGTGTGATCCACTTTGAGTTAACTTTTGTGAAGTATATAAGTCTATATTCATATTTTTCTCATGGATTTCTATTCTGGCCTTGTTTGTTGAAAAGAACAGTACTTTATTGTATTGCCTTTCCTCTTTTGTCAAAGAATTATTTATGTGAGTATATATCTGAGATCTCAGCTCTGTTCTATTGACCCATATTTGTCTATTCTTTACCAATACCATACTGCTTTGATTCCTATAGCTTTATAGACTGTCTTGAAACTTTATGATGCCAGTTCTCTGACTTCATTCTTTTTCTTTAATATTGTGCTGACTATTCTGGATCTTTTTGCCTTATATAAATTTCAGGATGAATTAGTATCTGCAAAGTAATATGCTGAGATTTTTGGTTGGGATTACATTGAATCTGGAGATCAAGTTAGAAAGAACTGAAAATTTGAGAATATTGAGTCTATCTGGGAACAGAGGATATCTCTCCATTAATTAAATTATTTTTTGATTTCTTCAGTTTTCTAGTATTATGTAGTTTTTGTACATATTGTTTGATTTATACTTGAGTATTATGTATTTTTTTGAAGTGTTAATGTAAATGGTATTGTGTTTTTACTTTCAAAATCCACTTGTTCATTGTTGGTATATAGAAAAGCAATTGACTTTAGTATATTAACCTTGTGACCTGCAGCTTTGTTATAATTGCTTACTTAGTTCTAGTTATTTTTGTTGATTTGTTCAGATTTTTTCTTTCATCTGTGAGCAGACAGGTTATCTCTTCCTTCAGATCCTATATATCTCTCATTTTCTTTCTGGTCTTATTGCATTAACTAGTATTCTCCATATGTTATGGTTTGGATATGAGGTGCCCCTCAAAAACTCCTGTGTTAATGCAGGAATATTCAGAGGTGAAATGAATAGATATGAGAGCTGCAATCTGATCGGTTCATCCTAGTTTGATTGGACTGACTGTAGGCAAGTGGGGTGTGGCTGGAGGAGGTGGATCGCTGGGGTGTGTACCCTGGAAATGTTCATCTTCCTTGTGGCTCCTTCCTGTTGCTCTCTGCTTCCTGGCTGCCATGAATGGGGCATTGCTTCTTTACCATACACTTCTGCTGTGAGGTTTTGCCTCACCTTGGGCACAGAGCAGTGGCCTGGGCTGGCCATGAACCACACCTTGGAACTGTGAACCAGAATAAGTTTCCCTTCTCTCACTTATTCTTTTCAGGTATTTTAGTCACAACAACACAATGGTGACTAACACAGAAATCAGTATAATGTTGAGAAAGGTTGGTGAGAATGGATACCTTGCCCTGTTCCTGATCTTAATGGAAAAGCTTTGAGTTTCTCATCATTAAGTATAATGTTATTTATGTATTTAGATATTTATTGAGATTCCCCTCTAGTATTATTATGTTTTAAAATTCACATTTATTATTATTTATTTGATTTAGGCTTATTTCTTTCATGATCAATCACAGTCTCTTAGCTAGTATAATATTTTATTTATCTTTTTATGTCCAGTTTTTAAAAGTGTTTTGGTGCTGTGTTTTTTTGGTATAGGAAGATTTATGATGGTTCTTTCTTCATTGTGGGTTATACTATTTTTTCCTGAAGTGCTGTACTTTGTCTTGCTTTGTACATTTTTTTCTTAAATTCAGCTTTGTCTGAGAGAGAAAGGGGGGGGAGAGAGATTTGGATATATATATATATATATATATATATATATATATATAGAGAGAGAGAGAGAGAGAGAGAGAGAGGGAGAGAGGGGGGGAGAGAAATAAAAAAATCCAACCATTGTATTCCTTGGCTTAATATCTGATAATTTAAAAAAAATCATAAATTAGTTTTATTTATTTATTTATTCTTTGTACAGGTACATGGCAGCAGAGTGTATTTTGACATCATACATATATGGAGCATAACTTATTCTAATTAGGCTCCCATTCTTGCGGTTGTGCATGATGTGGAGTTTATTGGTACTGAATATGATCATAGGAAAGTTATGTCTGACTCATTCTGTTGCCTTTCCTATTCCCATCCCAGTCCCTTCCCTTAATTCCCCTTTGCCTAATCCAGTGAACTTTTCTACTCCAAAACTTTTCTACTCCCTTCTTATTGTGTGCTAGCATCTGCATATCAGAGAGAACATTTGGCCTTTGGTTTTTGGGGGATTGCTTATTTCACTTAGCATGATAGTCTCCAAGTCCATCCATTTACCAGCAAATGCCATGATTTCATCCTTCTTTATGGTTGAGTAATATTCTATTGTGTATATATACTACATTTTCTTTATCCATTCATCTGTTAAAGGGCACCTAGGTTGGTTGCATAGCTTACCTGTTGTGAATTGAACTGATATAAGCATTGATGAGGCTATGTCACTGTAGTGTGCTGATTTTAAGTCTTTTGGGTATAAACTTAGGAGTGGGATGACTGGGTTAAATGGTGGTTCCATTCCACGTTTTCTCAGGAATCTCCATATTGCTTTCTATGGTGGTTGCACCAATTTGCAATCCCATCAGCAATGTACCAGTGTACCTTTTCCCCCACATCCTCATCAACATTTATTGTTGCTTGTATTCTTGATGATTGCCATTCTGACTGGAGTGAGATTGAATCTCAGTGTTGTTTTAATTTGCATTTCTCTAATTGCTAGAGATGTTGAACATTTTTTTCCATATATATTTGTTGATTATATTTCTTCTGTGAAATGTGTGTTCAGTTCCTTTGCCCATTTATTGATTGGGTTATTTGTGTTTTTGGTGTTAAGTTTTTTGAGTTCTTTATATATCCTGGAGATTAATGCTCTGAGGTGCATGTAAAGATTTTCTCCCATTCTGTAGGCTCTCTCTTAAAATTCTTGATTGTTTGCTTTGCTGTGAAGAAGCTTTTTAGTTTGATTCCATCCCATTTATTCATTCTGGATTTTACTTCTTGCATTTGAGGAGTCTTGTTGAGGAAGTTGGTTCCTAAGCTAACATGATGGAGATTTGGGCCTACATTTTCTTCTAGTAGGTGCAGGGTCTCTAGTGTAACGCCTTGGTCCTTGAGCCACTTTGAATTGGGTGAGAGATGGGAGCCTCATTTCATTCTACTACATATACATTTTTCCAGCACCATTTTTTGAAGAAGCTGTCCTTTATTCAATGTATGTTTTTGGTGCCTTTGTCTAATATGAAACTAACTGTATTTATATGGGTTCGTCTCTGTGTCTTTTATTCCACTAGTCTTTATGCCAGTTTTGGTGCCAGTACCATGCTGTTTTTGTTACTGTAGCTCTGTAGTATAAATTAAAGTCTGGTGTGTGATGCCTCTTGCTTTGCTTTTCTTCTAAGGATTGCTTTGGCTATCTGGGCCTCTTACTTTTTCCAAATGAATCTCATGACTACCTTTTCTATTTTCATGAAGAATGTCAGTGGAATTGTAATAGGAATTGCATTAAATATGTGTAGTACTTTTGGTAAGTATGGCCATTTTGACAATATTAATTCTGCCTATCCAAGAACATGGGAGATCTTTCCATTTTTTAAGGTCGTCTTCAATTCTTTCTTTAGTATTCTGTAGTTTTCATTGTAGAGGTCTTTCACCTCTTTTGTTAGATTGATTGCGAAGTATTTTTTTTTTATTTTTTGAGGTGATTGTGAATGGAATAATTTTTCTAATTTCTCTTTCAGTTGATTCATCATTGGTGTACAGGAATGCAATTGATCTATGGATGTTAATTGTGTATTCTGCTACTTTGCTGAATTTATCTATGAGTTC
Source organism: Urocitellus parryii (assembly GCF_045843805.1). Lineage (NCBI taxonomy): Eukaryota > Metazoa > Chordata > Mammalia > Rodentia > Sciuridae > Urocitellus > Urocitellus parryii. The sequence continues at coordinate 364,959 of NW_027552152.1, forward strand.
TAGAAGTTTTCTGGTGGAGTTTTTTGGGTCTTCTACATACAGAAATCATGTGGTCGTCAAATAGGGATACTTTGAGCTGTTTTCCAATTTGTATCCCTTTAATTTCTTTTTTTTTTGCCCAATTGCTAGGGCTAGAGATTAAAGAACTGTGTTGAATAGAAGTGATGAAAGAGGGCATCCCTGTCTTGTCCCAGTTTTTAGAGGGAATGCTTTCAGTTTTTCTCCATTTAGAATCATGTTGGCCTCGGGTTTAGCATGGATAGCTTTTACAATGTTGAGGCATGTCCTCAGTTTGGGTAGGTCATATGACTTTAGATATTTGTTGATATCTTCAAGATTTTCTATTTTATTGAAGTATAAATTTTCAAAATAGTTTTTGATTTTCGTCTTGTATTTCAGTAGTGTCTATGGTGATATTCCTTTTTTATGATGAATTTTAGTAATTTGAGTTTTTTCTCTTTGTTAGCTTGGCTAAGGGTTTATCTGTTTTATTTATTTTTCAAAGATCCAGTATTTTGTTCTGTTGATTTTTTTTTTGAAAATTTTAAAAAATTTCATTGATTTTGGCTCTGATTTTAATTATTTCTTGTCTTCTGTTGCTTTTGGTATTGATTTGTTCTTCTTTTTCTAGGGCTTTGAGATGTAATGTTAGGTTATTTATTTGGTGACTTTCTATTCTTCTGATGAATGAACTCAATGCAATGAACTTTCTTCTTAGAACCATCTTCATAGTGTCCCAGAAATTTTGATATGTTGTGTTGATATTCTCATTTACTGCTGAAGTTTTTTTTAAAATTTCATCCCTGATTTCTTTCTATCCTTAAAAATTTTTTTTGTAGTTCTACATGGACAGCATACCTTTATTTTATTTGTTTATTTTTATGTGGGGCTAAGGATTGAACCCAGTGCCTCACACATGCTAGGCAAGTGCTCTGCCACTGAGCTACAGCCCCAGCACCTCCATTGATCATTTAATATCATATAACTTAGTCTCAAGGTGGTAAAGAGGCTTCTATTTTTTATTTTATCATTGATTTTCTAATTTTGTTCCATTATGATCAGATAGAATACAAGGTATTATCTTTTATTTTGTATTTGCAAAGAGTTGTTTTGTGGCCTAAGATATGGTCTATTTTAGATAAGGATCCATGTGCTGCTGTATTCAGTCATTGAAGAATGAAATATTCTATATATGTCTGTTAAGTCTAAATTATTAATCGTATTTTTTAGTTTTATAGCTTCTTTATATAGTTTTTGTTTGGATGATCTATCCAGTGATGAGAGGGGTATGTAAAATTCACCCATTATTATTTTGTTGTGATCTCCTTGATTCTTAAAATTGAGAGGGTTTATTTGATGTATGTATGCATGTACTCCATTGTTTAGGCATAAATATTTATGATTGTTATGTCTTGCTGATATATAATTTGCTTAAGCAGTATAAAATGACCTTCTTTGTCCCTTCTGATTAACTTTGGCTTGAAGTTCACTTTATCTGATATGAGGATGGAAACCCCTGCTTGTTTATGAGATCCATGTGAATGATATTTTTTTTTTTTTTTAATCTTTTTACCTTTAGTCTATGGATGTGCCTATGAGGTGAATCTCTTGAAGACAGCATATTATTGGGTCTTGTTTTTAATCCAATCTGCCAGTCTGTGTTTTTTTTTTTTTTTTTTTTTTGTATCAAGGATTGAACTCAGGGGCACTCAACCACTGTTTTGTATTTTATTTAGAGACAGGGTCTCACTGAGTTGCTCAGCACCTCACTTTTGCTGAGACTGCTTTGAATGCACAATCCTCCTATTTCATCCTCCTAAGCTGCTGGGATTACAGGTGTGTCCCATTGTGCCTGGCCAGTCTATTTTTTTTTTTTTTTTTTTTTGGTACTGGGGATTGAACTCAGAGGCACTCAACCACTGAGCCATATCCCCAGCCCTATTTTTATATTTTATTTAGACACAGGGTCTCACTATATTGCTTAGCACTCACTTTTGCTGAGGCTGGCTTTGAACTTGCGATTCTCCTGCCTCAGCCTCCCAAACTGCTGGGATTATAGGTGTGCGCCACTGTATTGATGAGTTTAGGCCATTTACATTCAGTGTTATTATTGAGAAATGATTTTTATTCACTGTCATTTTGATTTGTTTCTAGTTTTAATTTGAATTATTTTCTCTTTTCATTGACTACTCTAGTGTTCCTCCCTTTCCTTTCTAGTTGTGAATTCTTCTATTTATCGTGGAAGGTTTTTATTTCATCATCAGTTCTAAAGCTTAATCCTGCAGGGTGTAGTATTCCTGGCTGGCATCCATTTTCTTTCAGAGCTTTGTATATATTATTCCAAGACCTCCTAACTTTGAGGGTCTGTGTTGAGAAATCAACTGAGATCCAGACTGGTTTCCCTCTAAATGTGACTTGTCATTTTTCTCCAGCTGCCATTTATTTATCAATCTATTTATTTTTTGGGGGGGGGTACTGGCAATTAAACCCAGGGTCACTTAACCAGTGAGCTACATCTGCAGTCCTTTTTTTGTATTTTATTTAGAGACAGGGTGTTGCTGAGTTGGTAAGTGCCTCATTAAGTTGCTAAGGCTTGCTTTGAACTCCTGCCTCAACCTCCTGAGACGCTGGGATTTCAGGTATGCGCCACCACGCCCAGTTTCTCTGGCAGCCTTTAAAATTCTATTCTTATTCTGTATGTTAGGCATTTTCATAATAATTTGCCTTATGTGGGTCTGTTGCAGTTTTGTGTATTTGGGGTCCTATAAGCTTCCTGTATTTGATTTTTCATTTCATTCTTAAGATTTGGGAAATTTCCTGATACTGTTTCATTGAAAAGATTGTGCATTCCTTTGGTTTGTATCTCTGAGCCTTCATTATCCCAATAGGTTGTTTCATGTTACCCCAAATTTCTTGGAAGTTCTTTTCTTTTTATTTGTTCTGTTTAGATATACATGACAGTAGAGTATATTTTGACATATTATACATACATGGAGCATTACTTACTTGGAGTTCTGTTCATGATCTCTTAACAATTTTTCTCCATGGCCAACTTTATTTTCAAGATTATATATTTTGTCTTTATTGCCTGAAACTCTATTTTCCAAGTGGTCTAGTTTGCTGGTGATGCTTGCCATTGAATTTTAAATTTGGTTTATTGACTCTGTCAATAAATCAGAAATCCTCTCAAGGATTTCTGCTTGTTTTCAGAATCTCTCTTTGATCTTTCACTTCATGTATTTTCTCTCTGACTTCACGACTTACTTCATTCTTTATCTTGCATATCAATTTAATTATGATCATTCTGAACACCTTCTCTGACATTTCTTCTACTGTGGTGTCAATAGCTTCTGTTGCTCCAGTATCTTGGTTTGACTGAGGCGATTTATTCCTTTGCTTTTTTGTATTGTTTGTGTGTCTACCCATCTAACAGTATGGATCTGAGGCAGTTGAGTTTCTACCCTGTGGACTTACAGTGTCTCTGAAGATTTCTAGTACCTTACTATTTAGGGGGAGACAAACAGTAACAAGAATCAGTGCAAACAACATACAGTATGAAACAAAAATCGTTCCTGCTATGACATCTACAATGTTAATTCTCACAGTGAACAGAAATGATGTGATCAGTTATTGCCCACAGTAACAGCAGTAAGTTTACAAAAGGGTTTACAATTTTGAATGGTGGACAGGAAGAGAAGAGAAGTGATGTAGGGTGTGATGATTATAAGGGAGAAGGAGAGAAAATAGAAGTAAAAACTAAAGGAAGAATGAAAGAGTACAATAGATATTGTATATTAGCAGAAGAAAAGAGAGAATCATGGGAAACAGATAAGTGAGAGAAAAAAAATATAAGGAAAAAGTAAAAAAAAATAAAAGAATACAAAACAAAACAAAACTGAAATATACTAATCAAACTTCCTAGTCCTGAAAATGCTGATTTGTAAAAAATAACTGGCTTCAAAATTCTAGAAATGAGAAAAAACCCAAATATGAATATGTAATTACAATGCTCTATTTTTTAAAAAAGGATATATGTATATTCATACTTATGAATTTTGTTAAATTCATTCCATATTTCCTCTACTTGGTTGTTCCTCCTCATTTCCTTCCCTCTCTCCTCATCTCCTTCTGTTCCCCTCTTCTTCCCTATATCATTATGATATCTGATCCTGCCCCCTCTTCTTTCCCTTTTTTGCTCTAGCTTCCACATATGAGAGAAAAAATTTGACCTTTGGCTTTCTGAGTCTGTCTTATTTCACCTAGCATGATGTTCTCTAGTTCCATCATTTACTGGTGAATGCCATAATTCTATTCTTTATGGCTGAGTAAAACTCCACTATGCATGTATGTATACCACATTTTCTTGATCATTCATTCATCTGTTGGTGGGCATATAGGCTGATTCCATAATTTGGCTACTGTGAATTGTGCTACTATAAATATCAAAGTAGCTGTATTGCTATACTATGCTGATTTTAGTTTTTTGGATAAATATCAGAGTGGGACATTTGGGTCATATGGTCTTTCCAGTTCTTGTTTTTGAGGAATCTCCATACTACTTTCCACAATGGTTGTATTAATTTCTAGTCCAACCAATTTGTTTCTATGAGTGTACCTTTTTCCCCGCAACCTTGTCAGCACTTATTATTTGTGTTCTTGATAATTGTCATTCAGGCTGAGATGAGATCTTACTTCACTTTTGATTTGCATTTCCCCAATTAGAGATGTTGAACATTTTTTTTTTTGATATATTTGTTGTCGACTGGTGTTTCTTCTTTTTGAGAATGTGTGTTGTGTTCTTTTGCCCATTTGTTGATTAGGTTTTTTAAAAAATTTTTTGAGTTCTTGTATATTCTGAATGTTCATCCCCTGGCAAAGATTTTCTCCCATTTTGTCTTTATACTCTTAATTATTTTCTTTGCTGTGTAGAAGATTTTAATTTGATGAGATCCCACTTATTGATTCTTGGTTTTATTTCTTGAGCTTTAGGGTCTTATTGAGGAAGTCGGTGCCTGCACCTACATGATAAATGTTGACCCTATGTTTTCTACTTTCCTTCCTCTCTTCCTTTCTTCTTCCTCTCTCCTCCTCCTCCTTTTAAATATCTTTAATTCTAGATGGAAACGATACCTTTATTTTTTCATTTGGAACTGAGGATCTAACACAGTGCCTCACATGGGTTAACACAAGTGCTCTACCACTGGGCTACAAGGCCACCCTTGACCCTATGTTCTCCTACAGCAGTTCCAAGGTTTCTGGTCTAATTCATAAGCCTTTGATCCACTTTGACTTGACTTGTGCAGGGTAAGAGATAAGGATCTAATTTCATCATTCCACATATGAATATCTAGTTTTCCCAGCACCATTTTTAACAATACAGTTGTGTCAGTTACTTGTGATTGCATCACTCAGCACTCAGATGCCTGCCTGTTCTTGATCATAATCAGATCTAAAGGCGTGCCTCTCCTATCCCCTGGAGGGCTGGCACCCAGTATTCCCTCTGAGCTCCAGTGGCCTGGCTGCTGCTTCCCTGACTGGAAGAGAGAAGCCAAGTGTCTTCAGAGCACCACAGGATGCTCACTCAGTAGCCTGTCTTCTTACATCAGCTGTGCCTCACTTTTAGTGGTAGAAGGCCAGAATGTCCCGTCCCCCCCCCCCCGCCTTTTTTGTTAGGAATTTTCTTTTGTTGTCACTGGGCTTAGGGAGAGTAGGTGCCTCATCACAGTTTGCTTTCATTCTACTTGTCTCTGTGGGTCTGTCTTTCTGGAAGAACATGCTCTTTTAGAGGAGAGTCTGCTCCCGGTCTACCTTTGCCATTAGACAGGTGGCTAGCCAGTTCTGTGAGTTGGTCTGAGTCTTTCATGGTGGTATTTTAATTTTCATAGTGGGTATCTTTTATTTGAAAATGACTAACCCTGTGTTTGATAATCTTGTACTTGATAGTCTTCTACTTCTAAATGAATGGTTTTCAATTAGTTTCCTTCCTTGTATTTTGGCTTCTTGATTTCCTTTTATTCCTTTCATCTTTTTTTCATTTTTCAATTCTTCATGAACTCCCTGGAATTTTTGAAACTGTCACCCACCTTCAAACACTATTTAAAATATCCTGAAACATCCTTGGGTCAAAACCTACTCTTCCAAATTCCTTGGTTAAGTGCTTTCATTGCAGCTGCCTCTCTGCTATGAGCTTAGTCAGTTGATTGACGTCTTTGCTTTTCTTGCCCATCAGCTTGTCCTTGGTTTCGCTTTTCTCCCAATCTTCTTAGGTTTCATAGGCCCTCATTCACTTTCTCTTGCTCTTGCCCTAGCCAATGCTTATCAAACCTGGTCAAGGGATATCTGAGGGTTGAAGTCAAAACACTGGGAGCAGATGGTGTTACCTAGCAAGAGCTGTGGAATGAGAGTAGAGGGGTGCTCAGCCCAGAAATTACAGAGAAGAGTTATGTGTCCAGGCAGCAGAAAAAGGAAGCTGGTGAAGGAAGCTGGGAGAAAAATCAGAGAAGAAGAAATGTTGCTGCATAGAGGTCAAATAAATTATGAAGAGTGATTTACTATTAGGTCGTTTCTTATCACTGCCAGGGCCCATTGAGTTGGCTGACAGGTGCAAAGTCAAATTAGTGGTCCAAGGAGTGAATGAGTGATGAAAATCTGTAAGTGCAGGCTATTTGTTGAGCTTGGATGTAAAGAGACATTAAGATATCTGCTAGATTCATCAAGGTTCTCAGGTCTCCCAAGGACTCTGCCCGTTCCTGCCTTAGCATCTAAGAATTGGGCTCTCAGTTTTACAACATCACCAGGCTGTGAGCTTTGCTGAGAGTTTTAGCTTGGGCTTGCCAGGAACTTCAAAGGCCAGTTAATCTCCCCTTGCTGCTTGTTTCTATATATTTCTCTATAACTCCCATTTATTCTTTCACATGATTTATATACCTCCACGCCCTTCATTTTCTCCATATACAACTCTGATTTGATAAACTTTATTTCATGGTACTGAGAAAATAGAAGCCAGCCAAAGACCTGATGTTTCTGCTTCTACCACCAATCTACCCCTCTGTAACCAAACTCAGATATTCCGTTTCCTTCTCTTCCTCCTCCTCCTTTTTGCTATGGATAACTTTTTTATATCACTCCCTCAACTTTGCACATTACTTTAGCAGTTCCTCTTTTGTCTTGTGTTGATGTTGTTTTTCTCTACTGGCATATTCATTCCACCTTCTATATCTTTTGTAAAAAGCCTCTTGACTGCACATTCCCCTTCACATCTGTTTCTTCCTTCCTAATGACTCTCCGAAAGAACTATCTACTTGCCTTGCCATTTCTAACTCCTCTGAACCCACTCCAGTCCAGGGTTGGCCTCCATTACTATAGAAAAACAACTCTTGTCAAGGTCGCCAGTAGCCTCCATGGTGCTAAACCCAGTTGTCAATCCTCAGTCCTCATCTTACTTGGTGGGTCAGCAACATTTGACACTGTTGTTGATAATTCCCTTTTCCTTCATGTGGCTCTTTCAGTGCCTAGTCCTGTTGACCCCTCTACCCCCCATGCTTTTCTGTCAGCTTTTGCAGATTCCTCCTAAATGTTTGAGAGCTCCAGGGGCTCTGTTTCCAGACTTCTTTTCCTAGGTTGGAAATCTTATCTAGTCTCAGGACTGAAATACCATCTGCTGATTTTTTTTTTTAAGTTTCTAACCTAGTTCCTTCCCCTGCACAGTATAGATTATTATATTTTTATATCCAACTGCTCATTCAGCCTTTCTACTTGAGTGAATATATGTATTTCAGATTTAGCAGTGCTTGTTTCACCCCAGAACTCCTCTTGTGATCTTTCCTGACTCAGTTTTTCCAGTTTCTCAGGCTGAGAACCTTGTGTTCGTTCCTGCAAGTCCTTCCAGGTCTGCTTTCAGAACATACCTAGGACTTGATCGCTTCTTAACGCCTCCACTGTATAGGTCTAAGTGACTTTGCTTTTGGATTTCTGTGGCAAATTCTTGTGTGGTCTCTTGCTTCTGTCCTCGCCCTCTTCTCGCTTATTTTCTATGTAACAACTAGAGCATCTCCGTCTACATTATGTACATCTCATCACAACAACTCTCTGCTGAGAATCTTACTATAGATTCCCATGTCATTCAGGTTCAGGACCAACACAGTAGTTACCATGTCTAGGAAGCAGAAATTCCTACAAAGGTCTGTGCGAACTGGGCCTCCATTACTCTTTGACCTCTCTTAGTTCTCTCTCCTCATTGTTTGAACACACAGGAGCCACTGGTGCCGGAGACCCTTGGCATTGCTGTTTTCTTTGCCTCACTCACTTCCCCCTGGGTGTCTGCATGACTTACCGTGTCTTCTCTCTCAACTCTCTCCTCACATGTCACCTTCTTGGTGAGGCATGTTCCTACTGCTGCTGGCACTGTCTGTTCCCCCAAGTCTATACGGATTGTCATCTGACACACTGCAATTTAACTCTTTATCATTTACTTTGTTATTTTTCCCACTGGATTATGAGCTTCATGAGGGCATCAGCTTTGTTCACTGCTGTGTCCCCAGTTCTTAAATGAATACTTGATAGTGAACACACAATAAATTTCTGTTGATTGAAGGAATTTTAGTCAGCCTCTCAGAAATATTAATTCTTTTTATATCAACTGTCAAATATCAACTCATCGCACTGAATTTAACCATATAATTTACTTTTTCTCTGCTCAGTTACTCTTCTTTCCATTCTTCTTTAAGCCCTACTCTGACTTCTGTTACATTGTAGAACATTTCCCCCTTATTCTCAGTTCCTTCCTAGAAGACCCCTCTGTTTACATTTCTTTAGCAACAACTGGTTTTCCTTATGACACATGTCCTGTATTCTGAGGATTACTAGGAGAAGGTGGTGTCTCTGTTAATGTTCTCCTAAGTAGCTGGTGTTCCAAATAGGTCCTCGGACTGTGCGGGTGCTCGTGGATGCTCTCATTTGTTCAAGGTCCATGTTGTATTCTGTCAGTTTTCCATATGTATTTGGAGAACTCTGACCCATGGTTTATAGTCTTCATTTTTGAGGTGTAATTTTCTAGATGGTGTCATTGATCATAGTGAAACCAGAGTTTTGAGATGAAACTCAATTTTCTTCTTCCACTAGCAGGTGAGATGGAGTTTTTTTGGATGAGGTCTGCTTCAGGTGCAGATCTCTGCAGCCAGGAAGTGTTGCAGCTCTCAGTGGTGGGCCATGCCTTCCAGTGTTACAGCAGTAGGCCCCAGGGACTCACCATCAGTTCCTAATTCTTCTATTGGTCCAAATTTATGTTAATTAGGGTTTGGAAATGTACTTATGCTATTGGTCGAAATTTATGCTAATTAGGGCTCAGAAACATAGTAACGCTATTGGCCAATACTTTTTTGTGAGTGTGGTGCTGGGGATTGAACCCAGGGCCTTTTATATGCAAGGCAAGCACTCTACCAACTGAGCTATATCCCTAGCCCCCAATATTGGTGAATTCTTGAGTCCCAACTTTCATTCAAGTCTGTCCCACTTTCATTTTTTTGTGCCAGGTCAGGAAACTGCAGGTTGAGGTTGTGGAATGGGGCTTCAGAGCTTATCCACTCTGTGTGTGTGGATGAGTTTGCTGGTGGGGGGTGCGTGGGGGGATGGGCCGATGCACCTTGGCTCCCCTTTGCACTATGAGCTGTGCCTGGAGCCTCTACCTAGCCTGTCTGGCAGGCTCCAAGCAGCCTGGTGGCTTGCTTTGCTGGATTGAACAGTTACGCCCCGCTCCCCACATTGATTTGTGATGCCTCATTTATGTTAAGTTTTTACATAATAGAATCTATTTCATTCATCTGTGAATTCTTGTTGCCAGCACACACTTTGTCACTGAAGCTTTCCTGTGTTTTGATATTTAGAAGGTAGTGGATTCTCATCGACTTTGCTTCTTAGACTTGTTGGTGATAGTCTGGTTCTTGACACCTCCATATGATTTTGAAAAACATTTGATCAAGTTATGAAAAGAAAACTCTCCACTGGGATTTTTACTCCCTGGAATAGTATTAAATGGATTAATTGATGAGGTCACATAAATTAGTATTTTATCAAAGCTTTATATTAGCAAAATGTCTAAAATTTTTACTTTTTTTTTTTTAAAAACTTGATTTTATTTGTTCTTTCTTTTATATGGTGCTGAGGATCGAACCCAGGGCCTCTCACGTGTTAGGCAAGCACTCTACTATGAGCCACAATCCCAGCCCCAAAATTTTACTTTTGTATAATGTAAATCCTTTTCCCTATAAATGCTAAAAGATGTATCTTGTATTAGTTAAGAAAAAGGCAAAAAAATGTAAATGATGTGTTAAATTTGTTTTGTTTCAGATATGTTTTCTTCTTTTTGCCATTCTGTACATCGTTTCCTACTTCATCATCACAAGGTACAAGAGAAAATCAGGCAAGTACAAATATTTTTGTTAAAGCTTTCATTATTGTGCCTCCTGGTCTCAGTGTGGTACATGGGCTCTCTGGGTACTTGTTAGTGTGGTAATGTATTGAATATGCCCATGGTTGAAGTAAACAGTGCCTGTTGAACTGGAGCACTAAAAATACCTTCCAGGGAATTTGATTACTGTTAGGATCACCTTTGGAGACCAGAGTCCTTGTTTATCACAATTCTTAGGCCCAGCTAAGAATAGTGCTGGGCTATTTAGTATCTGGGGAAATTCCAGAGTTTATGAGGCAATTTGGTTCCTTGTGACTGGCTCTGACTTTGAATAGTCAATTCAGTCCCACCTATCCTTTTCCAGCTACTAGAATATCTTTTTTTTTTTCCTCTGAAGTACTCTAGAATTGATAGTCTCCATAATACTATTGGCATTCAGTTATCTACTATCCTTTTAGTACTTTATATTATCCTTACCTAGCTAGTGGGACCACGATATCTTTTCTTTGTTGTTGTGATATTGGGGATTGAACCCAGGTCCTCTTGCATGCTAGGCAAGTGCTGTACTATTGAGCTACAGCCCCAGTATCCCCCGCCCCCTCTAGTGAACTTTGTGCTAATTAAATTCACAGACTTTTAGGTCAGAATTTCACAAATACCTAAGCAACTGCCTTGCTGCTTTCTGACAAATCTTAGTTGTTTTCTAGGAATCATAATACTTTCAGCCTGTGATGCTGGGCTAATAGCAGGATTCCTTGTTTGATAGCAGGATTCCTTGTTTTAAGGATTCTTTGATATTATATTATCAATTTAAAAACCGTCAAACTTTTGAGAGACATAAGGAAACAGTTCTTTCTCTTGTGTATTACTTTAGTAGTATTACTTGACTCTGAACATACTGAAGTATTCCTAGATTCTGTAATTGGTCAAAATTTTGAAGATCTGCAAATCCGAGATAGTATCTTAGCTGTTTTAAAAGATATTTTCGCATAATTTCATAGATATGGGCACAGAAGGAGGGGGGAGTGAGTGAGTGAGTGAACATAAATACGTTGTTTTAGGGGAGATCAGGGGTGATAAGAAGGAAAGTTAAGAGACTGAGAAAGGAAGATTTAAGAGACTTATTTTTTAGGGTACGCTGGATTTAGCAGGTGTTGGGAATAGAACTGAAGTGGGCATGGGTATATTAAAGTACCTCCCAAGACTTGATGATTGATTGGTTGTGTATAAACTAACTGTGACTATTGCATTGTGGTCCTTTTGGTTGTAAAGCTCTTTTGAGCAGCCTGGAATTAGGGATGGACACTGGAGTAACAGAAAGACCCAAGTACACCATCAACACTGAGGTTTTAAAAGATATTTTAAAAGGCTGTGGTATCCAAATTAGTTTAGGATGGTCTCATTCTCAATGAGAATCTCATTGCCATTATTAATGACAAACTCAAATTATAGAAAATTTGACGAGTTCTAAGATTATAAGTTTTAATTTTATAGTGAAAACTTTAGTGTACTGTTATCAGCCAGAAAATTTAATTCATTAGCTATTTCACTTAATATTCTTTGACAGTATGTTTCATACTGGCCCTCAGGTACTACTAACTTTTATTTTCTTGAAGAGAAAATATTTGGGAAATTTAAATTTACATATGCAATCAGGATTTTAAAAAATACCACTGCCTTCTCTAATTGTATGCCATCCTGCCTGAATTAAATTTGGATCTTTGATGAAATAAACACAATACTCTTTGAAAGTCTTTATTTCTATTTAGTAATTGTTTTTTCAAGTTTATGTTTTTGTTACATTTTTAAGTAAATTAGTGAAACATTTTGTAGAAAAAGGATATTAATACTTTAAACATTTTTGCAGATGAACAAGAAGATGAAGATGCCATAGTCAACAGGATTTCGTATGTATTCTAAAATTCAGTTATTCTGTTTCTATTTCTGAAGTCAAATTCTGGAAATAATTCTGATTTTTGGACAAAAATACAGAGAAAAAATTACCTGAAGTATTATAACACCTTTATCAATATATTTTAAAAATTCTTTTTAGTTGTAGATGGACATAATACCTTCATTTATTTATTCATTTTTTTGTGGGGTGCTGAGGATCAAACCTAGTGCCTTATAAGTGCTAGGCAAGCATTCTACCACCGAGTCACAACCCCAGCCCACCTTTCTCAATATTAATCCTACCTTTGAAAAGCACATTTAAGCAAATATATGTAAGCAGTTTTAAAATTTGCTTATTTAAGGAGATGCCAGATTTTATCTTCACAAGGTTTAATGAGAAAATGGACTTAAGTTTGGAGAAACTGCTGGGTTTAAGAAAGAAAACTCCAGCTGTTTGAATTGTCTGTGGGAAAGACTGTGACTATCTTGAAACAGGGAACAGATGTTTTCTGGTTAGTGGAGTGGGCACCTTCTGTGACAGGGAGGTGGGCCTTGATTGTTCATCATAGCAAAAAGAGCCACTTCAGAACCACACATTGCATTTAATCATCTTGTCCCTTTAGTCTTCCTCAGATTACAGTCCTGGTTAGCATTTCCTTAGGTTTCCTGATCTTGATGCTTTTGAAGAGTACTGGTCACTTATTTGGTTTTGTCTGATGTCTCTTCATGACTACTATCAGATTATGCATCTTTGATAAGGGGAGAGGTGAGAGGGCAAGAAAAGGGGAAGAGGGAAAGAGATTACCTGTGCTTCCAATACGTTGATACACGTATACTAACATGTAGTCACATGCTACAGAACAGTATTCAGCCATAAAAAGAGATGAAGGACTAATAGGTCTTGCAGTGTGGATTTCATATAGTGTGAATTTCACCTCAATGAAAGAGTTGTTTTAGCTAACAAATGACTTGAATAGGCCAGATTTGATTCATAATTGAAAAATGAATATAAATGGATTCTGCCTTACTAGATTTGGCAATTTAAATTATTTCAAGTGTCCTAGGAAAGTTGGATAAGAAACAAAAATAATTGCAATTTCACTGTAGAGATTCTTTCCTTAGGCTCCAATTTAGGCCCTAAGCTTGATGTTTTAAATTTACAGGGTTAGGGGGGGTCTTAATTTTATTACTAACATTGTGATATTTGTCAAAATTTTTATCTAAATTAATGCTTCTGTAAAACTACAATTCACTTCACTACATCTAAAAAACAGTCATGAATCACAGACTGAGTAAAGGGCAGATCTTCCTCCATGTGAAATCCTCTAGGTGTGAAGGGTAAGTGAAGTATGGGCCTTTCTCTTCATCATTTAGTCTGCACAACTTTGGTGGTAAATGTACTTAAATGCACTTTGAAATTAATAATTTATAAACTTAACAGAGCATATCACTTTGCCCTTTATCTGTAAAAGTGTGTTTAATGAGGATGCAACTGTGTCCTGTTTTCTTGTGAAACTGTCCACTAGTAGGCTTTACTTCCTTCCTCTGCTCCAGCGGGGCAGCTGCACAGCATGACAGTAGGTGGGGCTTTCCCACTAAGTAGTTTCTGTGTCGAGGTTTGTGCTGTATCCTGTTCCTAAAGGTGGATGGGTTTGCAGTTACAACAGAGTTAGGAGGGGGAAGCCTGGAGAGAGTCACCGGAGAGGATGAGTGTTGTCTGGTCAACTCCCTTCCCCTGCATTGGTGATAAGAGTGAAAACGAAAACCAGAGAGTGAGGCTGGTATGCGTTCATAGTTTGCACCCCAAATTAACTTGCATCCAGAAGAGATGGAGAAGCAAAGATTGGCTTTCTCTATTTGTAAAGGAGGGCTTTCATTTCCTTTGTAGGATGTGAATTAAATAACATCGGCAAAACAACAACAACAATAAAGGTTGCTTGTGGTGTAGCAGGTGGGATCCCCTTTTCCCGTCTCGTCTCCCTTTTCCCTTGCCTTCCCTCCTCTCCCTGAAAGCAGTTGTGAGCAAGGTAGAGAAGAACAGGAAGCTTAACTAGGACAAAAAAGGAGTTGAGACACGGTGTAGAGCACAGGTGAGGGTGACACCATTCTGTCCACGCGAGAGGGCTTTTCACGGCTGACTAAGCCTCTTATTGGCTTTTTTGACCCTTTTAGAGGCCACCTTTGGTTTCTCTTCTATTCCTGATATGCCTTTATTCCATGCTCTGTTTCTGTGTACTCAAAATCCTAAATTAACTTCCTCTGCCCTTTGTAACTCAGTGCATTTTTGAGAACTCTTCTCAACTAGGTATTTAATTTGATTTGAATTAATAGTTGATCCAACTATCAAGCAAAAAATTAAAAAAATAGGTGAGACTGCTTTTGCTGGCTGTGAGCCTGGGCAGGAAAAGGAGGATGTCTGTGCTGGAGGGAAGTCTGGCATGTGTGTGTGTGTGTGTTGGAGCCTGGCCGGTGAGGTCAGCTGCATAGGTAAAGAGAGCTTCTGAGAAGGGGGTCCCTACAGGCTGAGGATGGTGTCTGTGCTTGTGGGAGTCTGGCTGGGGTGGTGGAATGATTCAAGGGGGAAGGAGGGTGTCTGTATGGCAGACAGTCTAGAGTGGGGAGCTCCATAAATAGGAGAGTGCTTGTCTGTACAGGTTGGGGATAGCGTGATAGGAGATTGGTTATTTGTGATGGCAAAGCCTGATTCTGTAAAGATAATGGGACGAACCAAGAACAATAAGAGGAAAAGGAAAAAATGGAAACAAATTACCAAGTTGTTGCCTTGGAATTGGAGGTATCAGCGTAATTTCATGGTTTCCAGCATCTAGAGAGTTTAGAACTAAATATAGAAATAAATATGGGTCTTTGTGTGCACATGTGTGTGCTCAGCACATGCTGCACCTCTCAGCTCTGTCTGCCCTCTGAGGCGCCTGGAAGTGCCTTTCCCAGCATCAGTGAGCATTTCCAGCATGCCCAGAGACGGCGCCTACTGAGCAGAACAGTGCTTTTGGAGAGAGGTTGGGTTGCAGGCTGGGGTCAGGAAAGGCCCAGGCTAATTTTGTACATCTTTTTTTTTTTAATATTTATTTTTTAGTTGTAGTTGGACATAATACCTTTAACTAATGAATGAATGAATTAATTAATTAATGTGGTGCTGAGGATCGAACCCAGGGCCTTTCATGTGCTGGGCCACAATCCCAGCCCCTAATTTTATACATCTTATTGTAAAGAATCAAGCAAGTATCCAGAGAGTGATGGGCATATGTTGAAGGAGGCAGAATCCTCCTTCAGGGTTCTCATACCAAGTTAAAGGCAATTCAGGCAACAGCGTGAATCATTGTAATGGATCCTAATCCATTGAGTATAGTAGAATGGTTTTGAGTCCATACAGAAATCACTAAGTGAATTAAATTGAAAGTTTCAACAAGAAGAACTAACCTTACGCAGAATACTAATTAAAGGAAAGAGTAACTTTATGGTGGAGAACCCTGGCGGACACCACTTTGGCCAGTGATCATAGACAGCAGTGTTGGTAGAAGGGCAGACAGCAATTCCCAGCTACTCGTAGCTATTGAAAGAAGCGTGGACACTTCTGTGATAGTCCTGTCAAACTCCACGTATCCACAACGGAATCCTCATTTCCCCTTCAGCCTGCTGTGCTTTGTAGCCTTCTGCATCTGAGGTACTGTCAGCTCCACCCTTTCAGTTCAGGCCCAAAGCCCCAGAGTCACCCTGATGCCTCTCCCTGTCCTCCTCTCCATATTAGGCATCTATCTGTTCTGTCTTCAGGACCACACTGCCCATCTTACTGTCTTTATTGCTGCCATATCTGCGTCAGGAGCTTTCCAGTGAGTCTCCTTCTTCTGTCCTAGCTTCTGGTCAGAACATTAGCCAGATCATGCCCCCTTCTGCTCAGAGTTCTGGAGTAGCCACTCCTGCCCACTCAGAGTGCGAGCCAAAGTGCTCACCTGGCCCAAGACATTCCTCCATGGCCCTCTTGCCCTTCTCATAGCTGAAAGGCAGCCATATCTTGTGCTTTCCTTAAAAGGCTGGCCACGCCCGGCTTAGGGCTTTCAGACCTGTTTTGTCTTCCTAGAGTGCTTTTGTTGTCAGCTGTCCCACTGAGCTTTCACCCCTTCCATTTTGTTTTGCTTTGCCTTACCTTCCCCCTAAATTTCAGACAGCCAGCCTGCCTTTTCTTTTCTTTTCTTTCAACAGGAATTGAATTCAGGGGTACTTTACCACTGAGCCCCATCCCAAGTCTATTTATTTTTTATTTTGTGACAGAATCTTGCTAACTTGGCTTGGGGCCTTGCTAAATAGATGAGATTGGCTTTGAACTTAAAACCCTTCTGCCTCAGCCTCCAGAGCTGCTGGAATTACAGGTGTGCCCTACCACATCCATCTAAATCTTTGCTTTTCAGTGAAGTCTACACTGACGGCCATACTTAATACTGAAACTCGTCTGTCTTCCTTTCAGTTTCTAGTCCTCCGTGCCTTGCATTATGTTTCTGTAGCATTTATGATTTTAATGTTATACAATTTCACATTTACTGTTTTATTGTTTATTATCTGACTTTCCCAACTGGATTCTAAGCTCATGAGGGCAAGAATGGTTGTTTTGTTCATTGTTGTAACATGCCTAGAACAGTCCTAGCACAGAACTTTAAACATATATATCTTTCTGGTGAATGAGTGTTACCAAAAAACTCACTGAGTCAGATACTCTGGGATATGTGTTTAAAAAAGCCTCATGGTGGTCCAGATGATGCTTCTCATTACTCCTTGGGGGTCCTGATGCTAGAGCTGGGTACGCCTTCTGTGGTGCTGATAGTACTGCTGCTCAGAATAACATGATTATTCTGACAATCACTGGTTAAAGAACCACTGATGTAGAGTGAGGGATGAGGGAGCCTAATTCATGCAGCATATATTTACCGATTAGCTAGACAAAGACTTAGGATGGAAATAGTGCTCATCAACTTGAAATATCATGCAAGGTCAGGTTCAGATTGCAACTTAAAAGTATCTGATAGATTTGATTGTAAGGAGAACTTTTTCACTACTGTGGGGTTAGGGTTTAGATATGGAATGTCCACTAGCAGCTTGTGTGTTGAAGACTTGATTTCTACGGCAGCAATGTCCAGAGGTGGGGCTTTGGGGAAGTGAGTGGATAATGAGGGCTGTAACCTTATCAGTGGGTTACTCCATTTGATGGATAAATAATTTGAGTGGACTATGGGAGGTGGTCAAAAGTCTTGGTCAGGTTGGGTACATTTGGAGGAAGTAAGTTGCTGGGGACATGCCCCAGGGGACTCTATTTGTTCCTGGCTCCTTCTTTTCTCTGGCTCACTCTGTCTGCTTCTAGCTGCCTTGAAGGAAACAGCTCTTCTCTATTTTGCCCTTCTACCATGATGTGCCCTCACCTAGGGTCCAGGGCAATTGAGTTTGCCGTGGTGGACTGACATATCTGTAACAATGAGCCAAAGTAGATCTTTCCCCTAAGTTGTTCTTGTCTCGTATTTTGGTCACAGTAATGAAAAGCTGACTAACATGTGGTGAGGAGTGGAAATCCTACTGCAATGTGTTAAGAAAAAAACTGATGTAGAAGTAAAGATGTAACTTTTATGTCCTTCTCAAGAAGCTTTTTGAAAGATCAGAAATCCCGTAGGACGTTTCTATTCTGAGGATTAGGAGCTAGAGAAGGTGACATGGAAGGTTAAAGATGTCCAGCTGGTGAGGCAGGAGGCCTGTGGAGACAGCAGGGTGGAGAGCTCCCATATGGTAAGTGTTTTAGTCAGCTTTTGTGTTGTTGTGGCTAAAATACGCGATGGGAACAATTTAGAGGAGGGTAAGTTTTTTGGTTACAGAAGTCTTAGTCCATAGATGGGCATGTTCTGGGCCCAAGGTAAGGCAGAACATTGCGGGGGGAAGGACATGGCAGAGGGAAGCTGCTGCCCTCAAGGCAGCAAGTAACTAGGGAGAAGTGGGGGAAGGAGAGGGGGAGAAAAGGGGCTGCAGGGACAATGCATCCTGCCAGGGAAGATCCCTGTGACCCACTTCGTCAAGCCATGCCCCACCTGCCTACAGTTATCACCCCTTTAAACTAGGTTGGACTGGTCAGATCATAGTTCTTGCAATCCAGTCATTTCACATTCTTGCATTAATACAGGAGCTATTGGGGGATACCTCATATCCAAACAGTAACAGTATGGAAGGAGTTTACCCTTCTGTTCCCATTCTGAAAGAGAAGACTGTCATTTTCCAGGAATGAGGCACTGCAGGACCATGTCAGAAAGCTTGGAAAGAGCTTGAAGATTTGAAGATGTGGTCAAGAACGGGGGATTAGAGATCCAAGAGTCAAGGTTCTGGCTCTTGTTT